>NW_008585983.1:20234-20440 GCF_000691845.1 Merops nubicus | reverse complement strand
AACCCAAGTCAGGATTTCGATGACGAGCCCTGTTCAAAGGTTAGCGACTCTCGGGGGGAGCGTGTGAGCTCCAAATCCTCTCAGATGGAGCTAAAAGGAGACGAGCGAGCCCGCAAGCCAGCCGTGACCCTCTCCTCTGCCCGGGGCTGGCGCTGGGGCTTTCTGGCAGTGCCTGCTGTCTCTGCAGCCGCTCCCCCCCGGGGGGT
>NW_008585983.1:19090-20188 GCF_000691845.1 Merops nubicus | reverse complement strand
GGCCCGGCCAGGCAAACAGCTCGCCCAGACCCCCCCTCATCCGCCCCAGGCAGCGGCAGATCCAGCCAGGGGAGTGACTCTGCCTTATCTCCACAGAGCAGGCTCGGGGGGGACGGCGGCTGGGTCTGCTGATTAATAAACTGAGGGAAAAGAGCTATTCGTGCTCCAAAATCATTTGAGGGAAGCAGGAAAGGCCAAGCCTGGGTGGGTTGCCTTTCCACAGCCTTCACCAACAGCCCCTCTCCCGGCGGCTGGGCGGCACAGCACGGGGTGATTCTCTGGGAGCAGGATGAGCATCCCTCCTAGATCCCTGCTCCCTCAGGCTCCCAGACCCCACAGATTCGATTCTCCGTGGGCAGTGAGCTGCCTCAAACCCCCTGTGCTGCAAATGGGGTCTGTGTGGAAAAAGGGGACTGGCAATTCCTGCGTGCTCAGCTCTACCCTGCTCTGTGGTACCCATGAAAAGCGTGGGTGTCTGAGCACAGGCATGACCCCTCTCAGTGGGCTGCGAGCTGCCTCAAACCCCCTGTGCTGCAAATGGGGTCTGTGTGGAAAAAGGGGACTGGCAATTCCTGCGTGCTCAGCGCTACCCTGCTCTGTGGTACCCACGAAAAGCGTGGGTGTCCGAGCACAGGCATGACCCCCCCCATTCCTGCAGCATCTCCTTGCTCATGCCTCAATATTTCCCCACACCCCTAAAACCCACTGCTGGGCTGCAGACACAAGGCGGCCAGGGAGGCACCTTCCACCTAACCAGCCAAAAAATCTTCCCTGGCCACATCTGCCCAAGGACCAGCCCGCCCAGAGCAGACCTAACAGAGGTCAGCCCAGGCACTCTCTGCTGGATTAGCAGCCACCCCTCCCGGACACGGACATGGGTTATTTCCCCACACCCCTAAAACCCACTGCTGGGCTGCAGACACAAGGCGGCCAGGGAGGCACCTTCCACCTAACCAGCCAAAAAATCTTCCCTGGCCACATCTGCCCAAGGACCAGCCCGCCCAGAGCAGACCTAACAGAGGTCAGCCCAGGCACTCTCTGCTGGATTAGCAGCCACCCCTCCCGGACACGGACATGGGTACCTAGGGATGCGGGCGC
>NW_008585983.1:18410-19044 GCF_000691845.1 Merops nubicus | reverse complement strand
GGTCTGTGGCCATCCCCGGCAGCAAAGCTGCACCAGCTCTTCCGCCCCTCGCCACCACGAGTGGCTGTGCAGCAGCCAGCTTCATCCCAGCTCTGCCTCCTCATCCCCCTCCGGCACCGCGCCGGGGACCTCTGACAGGATAATAAAGAGTTGCACCATCTCCTATAAAAAGGCAATTAGATAAACTGCTGGACTGGGACCAGCTCCTCTGACCTAGTTAATAGCTCTGGGAATTTCGGGAGGGTGGGGAAGGAACAGGCAGCGGTGTAGGTACGTGGTGAGGGGGTTTGGGAGGGGAGGAGGGGCTGGGGGGTCTGTGCACTCAGCTGGAGAAAACAGCCCTGGCACAGGGTGGCAAACATCCCTGCCTTGGGTGCCCCCTCCTCCCCCCTGCCCGTGTCCAGAGCCTGCTGGCAGCACCGAGGGTGTAAATCCAAGGTGCTGGGGAGGGGGGGACCCCAGGAGCTGCTCCTCGGTTTGGGCTCTGGCTGCTGAGGCTGAATTCGTGCCCCCTGGGGTGGTCGAGGCAAAGCCAGAAGCACAGAGACCTCTCAGTGAGAGAATGAGAACGGGGTAAAATCCAAAAGGAAAGGCTCTGGGAGAAGCCCACAATGGAGGCTTCTTGATTTGACTT
>NW_008585983.1:17699-18380 GCF_000691845.1 Merops nubicus | reverse complement strand
AGAGACCTGAAATAAAGAGAGCAAAGACTTGGGAGTATCATCATTTTAGATGGGCAGGTTTTACAGTATGAAAACTCACCTGCAGGATATGTAAAAGCTAAATCAAATCTTCTTGATTTAACCTCACTATTTGCAAAACAGAATTTCTGATCTCTAAATTGTAGTTTTCTCCATGAATTTCTGTGATTTTCCTTTCCTCAAAGCCCTGATAAATCATTACCAGCCATAAAGGAAAAAATTCATTTGCAATTTGACCACGACGTGTTCTCAAAGATGCTTCCAACACATTGGAATTAAATTTAACTCATAGTTTGTCTTGATTGTTGACATAAAAATGAAGTGATAGCCCCTGGTTACTTGCAATGCCAAATTCCCAGCTCACTACACAAGTACTATTGTTCCCACGAGCATTTTCATTGACTTAATATATAAAGCTTCATCACTGTCAAATTAAATATTCATATATGTACAAGCTCTTGTATTTCATAGGAAACAATTATGGACTAGGGAAGGAGAGGGTGGACTTGAGAGATGCCAAGCTCCTTAATGTCAACTTCCAAATAAAAAGCTCCTCTGCTACAGCTGTAGAGTCTAAGGGCTGGTTTTCAAAAATCAGTTTTTTGTTCTCCACAGTCCTAGATTGTCCTCCAGAATATTTTGGGGGGGGGGGGAGGATCTTTT
>NW_008585983.1:16328-17604 GCF_000691845.1 Merops nubicus | reverse complement strand
GGGGGGGGGGGGAGGTTCTTTTTTTCTTCTTCATTTTTTTTTGTTGTGATTTGAAATAAAACTGGGGTCGATTGGCAATGAAAGCTCAACTTGGAGAGAAATGAGCATCACCTACAGCTCTAGGCTACCTGGGGCAGACCTCTCTCCTCCCCTCCCTGTCTCACCCAGCCCAGTCCCTGAGTGGAGCAGGGATGAGGAGAGAGGAGCCTGCCCAGGAGGGGGAGTGGTTGCTTGGCTCAGCCAAGGGGCAAACGCTCACGATGTCCCTCCCTTGCTCTGCTGCCCCTGCTCCTGCTCCTCACCCTGAGCTCAGCTCCTCTCACAGCAGCCTCCAGCCCCAGCGACTGCTGCCTGGACCCGACCCACCTCCTCCTGCTCCCCTCCTGGCTGCTAAAAGATGCTTCAAAGCATGGAATAAAAGCTGCTGTGATGTTGAAGGGGTCGTACAGGATATTTCTCCCTCAGCAGCCTGTGGTCAGACGATGCTCCAGTATGGGAGAGGTTTTATATCATTTGGGTTTTTTCCTTATATTTTTCCTCCTTTACTTTTTTATTATTAATAATAATTGTATTTCCTCTGTGGAGGCTGTGAGGAAGTGCCTCCCTGAGCAGAGGGACGGTGCCAGCAGCCAGCTTGCCTTTGGGGTGTTTCTTGTCAGGAGGGCTCAATCTCAGCCAGCTCCATCCCCCATCTGTCCATTTTCCTTCTCCACTTCGTGTCCATTTCTGATAAAAGCAAGCTGACAACACAGAGTTACTGGCATCTCATGCAAACATCTCCCAGCCCCATCCAAAGGCCAGGACCAGCACACTGGGAAACCCACGACCCCCCTGTGTGGTGTTCCTGGGGATTCAGCTGTGGCCAGCACAGGAAGGCAGCAGGCACAGGTTTGTGGGTCTCCCTTGCTCAGCATTTTGGAGTGAGGCAAACAGGATACACCTCAGACTGGTGCTACTGGCAAAATTTTGTCTGAGTCTCTGAATCTGGCCCCTGCATCACTTTGTGGAGCCTCATAAATGGATTTCCAGAGGCAGGATTTGGATGTGCAACCTCTGCCTGCTGATAGCATCAATTAGTTTGTTGTTCTGTTTGTTTGTTTTTTGCCAGAGGCCAAAAATAAAAGCCAGGTAGAGGATACAGTCAAAACTTGAGCCACAAAAACCATGGTGGAAGCTGTTTCTGTGTCAGGAGAAAAGCAAAAAGCAAAGAGAGGTGTCTGTGCTTGATCCAAAGGGAAAGACAGCTCAGGCCACAGCAACACCTCCTCTCCTGCTG
>NW_008585983.1:0-16158 GCF_000691845.1 Merops nubicus | reverse complement strand
CTGGAGAGGCTGGGGTAAAAGCCTCACCTCGTGCTGGGCTTGGAGAGTCCTCTGCATGCCCAGGGCTGGCTACCGAGCTCCTGGGGCTTGGGCTGGACTGGGCTGCACCCAACTCAGCTCCCTTTGCCCTGCAGTGTGGGCAGGGTTCAGCTCTTCCAAAAATAAAGGAAAAATAAAAGGAAAAAATAAAAAGGTTTTGTTGGGTTGGTTTTTTTTTTATATAGAAAGGCTTCACAGTGGTTGTTCTCTCATCCCCCACGCAGCAGTGTGAGCACTGCAATGCACCGTGCTGGGGGGAGCAGCTCACGCAGCCAAAAGGGAGCTCAGCACCAGCCAGGGGTGCAGCATTTCTGTGTCATCCACCAGCTACCCTGCCCTGGAAAGCTTCCCTGTCGGCAGTTCTGATGAGGCAAACTGGGATGGAGTGATGTGTCTTGTCCTGAGGAGCAGGGGAGCAGCGAGGGGTGCTGCGGGAGCAGCCCCCCAGGGCAGGGGCACTGAAGGAGTCCAGCCAGCCCTGGGGGGGCTCAGCATTGACCCCAGACCACTGCAGGGAGAGGCTTCACTTGTGTGACGTACAGAAAAAACCACAGATACTGGGGCAGGACTGAAATCCTCCCTTGCCAGGAGAGGATAAGGACGTCACAGCCCACGAGCTGGGATGTGCGCTGTGTGACGCAGCTCGCCTTGACCCGCTGCAAATATTTCAACAAAATCAAAATTCCACCTAGTCCTGCTGCTGGAAACCCCACGGGAGGTTTGCTGCCAGGCTTCCCAGTGGGCTCCACACCGGGGAGGGGCTGGAGGGGGAGCAGGAGCTCATGCAAGGTGCAGGCAGCCCAGGGTAACCCCTGCCCAGGGCTCTGCTCGGCTGCTGCCAGGAGCCCGGGGGTGTCTGGCTACTGGGGGCAGCTTCTCTGCCCTGCCAGGATTGAGTTTATGCCTCTGAACTAAGAAGAGGAGGCAAACTGGCATCCTCCTCCCCTCCAAAAAGATGAGCCATGCATGTATGTATATAAACATCCACACACTCACCACAACACCCCCCTCCTTGCACCTGCAAAATCAGGTAAAACTGCTCCTCCTACCACTCAGAAAGCACAAAAACCAAGAGCTCACCCCCGGGGGGATGCTGAAGCTCAGCTCCCTGGCCCCCATCCCATGCTCACACTGCCCAGAGGTGGTTTTGAGCTTCTCAGGAGGATGGCTGCATCCTGCATCCCATTGTTACCCTGCCTTTCAGAGAGGATAAATGGAGGCCTGAAGAAACAGGTACAAGGGGTACAGAAGCACCTCACTCCCACCTTACACCCTGCAGAAAGCTGCACTCCAGCACTTATGTACCTTATATTTTGACCTCAATTGCTAGTAGGAACAGAAGGGTTTTTCCTCATCACACTGGGAATGTCTGAATCCCAGGTGCCTCCATCCCAGGAGCATCCACTTGATGTTTTATCCATTGGCTCCAACTCCTTTTTAAACACCCGACTCATCGAGCCTGAAAAACTTTCTTTTTAAAAGAAGTATTTGGGGGGGTTGGGTGTTTTTGGGGGTATTTTTTGCACTTTTTTTCTTGCATTGATCCTATTTTAGCCTTAAAAGCCCCATCACAGCAACCAGTGATGGCACAGTCCCCTCTGTGCAGTAAAGCAGCATTTCTGGTTGCTCCCAGCAGAAGCTGGCAGCATGAGGTGGCTGCCCAAGGCTCTGAGATGCTCATGGTGCCCATCAGAACATTGCCACCCCTCTGTGGAGGGCACCAGGAGCCCAAACCAGTGTACTGCATCTACCCAGGACCCGCTGTAGGTTTTGGAGGAAGTTTTACCCACCCATGCTGCTAAAAGCACTGAGGTCACCAAGGTTCTGAAGAGCCAAAGGCACAAGGCCAAGGACCAGAGCTTTGCCTTACCAGAGTGTGGAGCTGTGGTCCAGCCACACCAGCCCACCCAGGAACCAGGTCTGCTCAGCTGGTGTTGGGCTAAAACTTGCAACTTTGAAGAGAAGAGAGCAGCTCATAAACTCTGAGTATGACTGTTAAACCCAGAGTTCTCCCAACAAGCCTTTTGGCATCATGACACGACCTGCTTTTAATAGAAAAGTACTTCTCAAGCAATTTAGTTAATTTGATTTATGACAAAGGGAAATTTGGAGAGTGTAAAAGCTTCAGGAAAGGAACAGCAGGGAAGGGAGCTCGGTGATTACCTCCCCCTGCACACACGTAAACTGTGGCTGAGACAAATTAATAATGAGACTTAAAGTCACTCTTCCTGCTCCCAACCCACGTGAGGTGACCTGAGGGGTACTAGAGGGGACAAAGGCAACGTGGACTTGCTCTCGGGGGCTGAAGCTGTCAGATCTGATCAATGGACATCATAATATTCCTTTACCTGCTTTCATTTGTCCAGTTTGACCCACCACAGGGCTCTGCTCCCTGAGTCCCAGCCCAGGAAGCCTGAGGGTGACCTTGTAAGTCCCTGTCCCACAGCAGCACCTCCTCTTGCTCCAAGTCAGCTGTTCAGATCCTCACCCAGGGTTTCTCCGTTGTTTGGACCCATGTGGCAAATCTCTCTGAGGAAAATCAACCTTTAAAATTATTTCCCCATGCACCTCCCCTGTAGAAAGCCACCCAAGAGAGCAGTGACAGTCCCCTTGGAAACCAGCTCTCAGAACCACCAGCCAGCTGCTACGTGGCACCTCTGGCACAACACGAGAGGCCACGGCAGCCAAAAAGTGACCACTGCTGGAAGAAACCTCTCCAAAGCACAGCTCCAGAGCAGGGGGACTTGAGAGCAGGTAACCCCCAGGCTCTCAGGTGATGCCCTGCAGGGACACAAGGGTGCCCACAGAGCCACTGCCAGGGCTGGGGGCAGGGCTAGGAGCCAAAAGCTGTGCAATCAGGGGTGTTTTACTCCTAATGAACCTGTAGGAGGAGGATTTCCCCCCAGTGCCCTCCCTCCCCTCTTTTCCTGGGGCTCATCCTTCACTTTGGCACACAATTCCCAGCGGGCTGGCCGCAGCCTGCCCGGCTCCCTTCCCCATTACACACCCGGCTGAGCTGAGGATGGAAGGGCCCCTGGATCCCAGGGAGGAGGTCATTAATTGACTTTCTGCTCTCGTTGCTATGCGGCAAAGGTGGAAGCTGCAGCAGCCACAGTTCATTTTTAATCCTGGAAGATTAGTCACCAATGGCATCATCATGGAGAACATCAGCTGCCCACAGTAACGGCACCGGCGTGGTGAAGGGATGTTCTCAGGACCAGCAGAGCTGTGATGGAGCAACCAGGAGCTGTGAGTAACACACCCCCCACGAACCCATCAGCTGGGTATTGGTATTTCTAACTCCTCTCTTGGATGGTCTTTCTCCTTCTCATCTTAAACCTGGCCTAACCCCCAGGTTGGGTGGAGATGGGAGCCAGCACTGCTTCGGTGGCTGGGGTCACCTCCAGCCAAACGCTCCAGTTAGGAGCAATAAAAAGTCACTTTTTTTGGAGCTGTGGGGAAAATAAGGGGCTGATCCTGCAGCGTGCCCAGCTCAGGGGAGCACCTTTCCCTGGAGTGACAGCAGCAGGCACACCCCTCCCCATGCTTCTTGGTGGGAGGGAATGGTGAGTTCTACCAACGCTTGTGAGATCATTTTTCAGCTCAAAATACTCAAAACTGGTCTGCAGCCCAGGCTGCTGAAAATGTCTGAATTTCAGCTCTAGCCTCAGCCTGGAAATGAGTTCCTCTCTCTTCAACAGCCATCAGTCACTGCAAAAATAAACCCCTTTTGCTACTGGAAGAAAAAGGCTGAACCCAAGAGGATGTTTCCACTCTAAGCTTTACAGAGTTTACAGGAGATCCGAGTGAGAGCAATTGTTTTGTTAGCTGGGCAAAAGAGCTGCTGCTTCCTCAAGGGTTATGTGTTTGCCTTGTGATTTCCAGCTAAGCTGCTCTCCTCCACCTGCTGTTGAAGCATCTCCTCAGTCACCGTGTCCCAGCTTGGAAGTGATTCCATGAGGAACTGCTGCCCCTGAGGACAGGGGGTTTGGGGCATGCTGGTATCCCACAGCTGCCCAAAACTGCCAACCTCCAGCACAGTCTTTACCCTCCAGACCCAAGGGGGTTATTTAGGCACATTCATCCAGGTAAGGGTTTCTCCCTGTGCTGGAATTTGGGGAATTCATCAGGGCTCCCCTAAGTAATCAGCTCTTCTCCCCAGCCCTCTCTGGCATTCTGTGATTCCTCCATCCCCACAGCGTGGTGCCTCCAGCCCCACTGGGTCCCTCGTGCTATTTGCCCAAAAAGGTCAGCAGCAGAACAAATATTGGCCCTTCCTGTGTCTCATTCAGGGATTTGTAAGAATTAAAGTTTTATTTCGTGATTGTAATCTGTATCTCTCTTTTTTTTTTTTTAATTTCTTTGTTACTCTGGGACCATCTCCTTTGATTTTTCAGTGAGTACCAAGGGTGTGCTGCCAGCACACACCCACGAAACCTTGCCAGGCTCTAAACAAACATCTTAGTGATAGCACAGAAAAACATTGTTCTGAATGTCATCATCAAAAACCTCCCCTGGCTCAGCTTAAGCCCATTTCCTCTGCTCCTATCACTGGTTACTTGGGAGAAGAGACCAACCCCCACCTCACCCCAACCTCCTTTCAGGGAGCTTTAGAGCACAATAAGATCTCCTCTCAGCCTCCTCTTCTCCAGGCTAAACACCCCCAGGTCCCTCAGCTGCTCCTCATAAGACATCTCTTATATTCTTCTTCTTTCTTATCTCATTCTATGATTCTACATTCAGGTTTGTTGCCCTTCTCTGGATGAGGAAGTTGTCAGAAGTCACCACACTCAGGACAGACAGTCAGAGTAAGACACCACAAACCCCAAATCTCTGCAGTCAGCAGTGTAGATTTCTCCAGCCTCTTCCTCTTGGGCAACAAAACTTGTTGGCTTCAAACAGCACTGCTGGGGACCTGATGGTTCAAAAGCACCTTCAGGTGCCTTCAGACCACTCCCTACAGCTCTCTGCAGAGTGATCCCAGCGTGGGGCCAGACCCCACACTCACACCAATAACCACACAACAGCTTTTTCTGCTCGTGTGCCACCTCAACACTCACCAGTGTCCTGAGACAGGCTCACCCACAGAAGAGGGCTTGTTTCTGGTCACCCTTCAGAGCACTATGTGAGGAGCACGCAAGGGATACACCAAGGATGGATGGATGGAGAGTTTACCAGCCACGAGGTGAAACCTGCCACTGGAAACAAGGATCTTCTTGCCTCTGGTTGGGGCCATCCCCCAATTGACAGGCTGTAAAAGCACAAGGCTCACTCCCCATGCCCAGGAGAGCCCCATCTCATTGCCCTGAGGTGGCACCAGCTCTCCCAGGTGGACCTGAGCACACTGAGGAGCTGTGGAGGGCTCTCAGCTGCAACACCAGGAGAAAAAGGACATTGTTAAAGGTGTCAGTTTATAGCACACAGCTGGGCAGGGGCAGAAATTCATTTTCACCTTTCTGAAGCTGCTGCAAAGCCTACAAGTAATCTCTCACTGTTCCTTGAGCCTTGTGAAGGGCTCTCTTCATCCTCCCGTGGTGTTTACTCTGAAGCTTAATGAATGTGACCTGCCTGTGTGTGTGTTACTTGCAGACAGCTCTTTTTCTGTGATCCTCACAGACCTTGTGGCTGTATAATCAGTTGTGCAGCAACACCAATGTGTGCAGACAGCAGCAGCATCCCAGGAAGATACCTTCAGATGTTCCCAAACCCCCTTCCTATCACTTTTTCCAAGGGATTTTTGCTTGCATCATCAATAGCATTCATATATTTGCCTGTGTAATAGCTGTGCCTTCCCCTCTTCCTCCTCCTCCTCCCCAGCAGCCAGCACCTGGAACACAGCTCTGAGGTGCTCTGCAGAGAGACAGTGAGGAGAAATCAAAGCTCAAACACCTTTTGCTCTTTGAACATCTAACCCCTCACCCAGATTCCCTCAGCTTTGAATTCACAACCCCCTGGACGTCCCCCACGTTGAGCAGTCGTGGTGGGCATCCAGCTGCACCACCAGAGCACTTTCCTGTGCCCACCAGGAGCCTGGGAGCTGCTGGGCTACACCTCTAACGTGTGGTTTGCACCAGCAAAATAAAACCCCTGGTGTTGTAAGGAGGCATTTCTGCACAGGCACTGCCCTGGAGAAGAAGGAAGCTGATGGCCTGAGCAATGATAAAATTAATTGCCTTTTAAAGTGTGGAGGTGATAAAACGTCCAGGGGTGGCTTGAACAAAGAGAAAACTGATATATAGAGATACCATGGTGCAGTAGGGTGTGATCTGACCCATTGGCCCAATGGCCACGGGGCAGATGCTGGGGGTACAACCCCTCATCAGCATCCCCCCATCCTTCCCTTGGCTGCCCCTTTGCTCTTGGGGGGCCAGGCCCAGAGGAGCAGGCAGCTCCTCCTCCCCCCTTCCAAGGCCCTGAGCTGGGAGATGGAGAGGCAGGAGCCCCCAACACCGGGTCGTGCCACGTGGGCATTGTTGTGCCAGCCACCAAACACCCACCCAGGGGCTGAGATGCTGTCGATAGGAGGCCAGGGGGATGATTCCTTCCCTTATCTCCTCCCTGCAGCCTACGTCAGCACTTCTGCCAGTCCCAGATCCAGCAGGTCCCCGAGGAACCCATCTGCCAGTGCTGCTCACCTGATAAGGGAAGCATCCAGCACATCCACCCGGGTCCTTCCCTGACACTCTCTGCACAGCCACAACTGTCTCTCTGCATTTCTTAGAGGGCACAAAGCACTGTGCAGCTAACTCTGATTCAAATGCAGAGATGGGCTGCTGCAGTCACAGCCCTCACAGCAGAGACCAGACCTGCAGGCCTCATATTTGGTGATTTATCCTGAGTGCCATGATGGGCAGCAAGATGGTAAAGACCCCAGGAAAAAACTGTCTGCACAAAAAGGTGGGGTGCACGTTTCCCTCCCTGTCTCTCCCTTCCCTGTATTTTAACAGCAGAGGTGAGATTTAGGGTAGGCTTCTGGAGAAGGCATCATTTTCCCAGTCCTACACACAACACTTCCCAGTCTAGAGCTTCTGGTTTCTTCCTGCAACTGCATTATACTGTAAAGAAAAAGAATATATTGAGGTGCTGTAACCTCTGCTCCTGCACATTCCCATGCCCAAGGTCATCCCCATCACCACTGACACCAAAAAAAAGCCAAGAAGAAGAAGAGGAAGGTCATATTTATGCTGTGAAACCTTATCCTGTACACCCATGTGCATATTTCCCTCTTTACCCTGGGATATTGACTTGTCTAAGGACATCAAAACACCCCCTGCTACAGAGGGGTACATCTCCATGGAGGGGACACCCTCAGCTAGTGCAGATTGGGGCTGTAGCCAGTGGAGATGCCCATCTGGCATCACTTGGGGTCTGTATTTCTAATAAGAGCCCTTGTTCTGCACTTAGCTACAGAATAGCCAAGGAAAAAATAAACCAGAAAGGGTCAACCTGTGATATCTTCTCAGCTGGGAAAGAGAGGGACTAAGAAAGAAGTTTCCATCAGCAAATTTAACAGCCAACTAAAAACAACTTCTGGGCATCAAATTAGGAAAGGAAAAGCTCTAGACATCAAATTTATTGCTATTTATTCACAGATAAGAAAAAGCTCCATATTCACTTCAAAAAACATGGCACAACACCCTAAATCTTTTTCTCTCTCTCCACATACCCATGCAAAAAATGTCAGTGCTGAACCTCATTCTCTGCACAGGTTTGGGGGCAGGATATTTTGATATTTTGTTTGTTCAGTGTATTGATCTGTGCTTTTAAATCCCTCCACCTCCAGTATTTCTTGCCCTGCACCCTACTCTGATCCCATTGCAAGAGGTGGGAGAATTTCTATTGTTTTTTTATCAGCTTTGGGGGCTCAGGCTCGTGGGGAACTTCAGACCTGGTCTCTTTTCTGCATTTCAGGCTCCTGTGTTTCAGAACTGGCTTATTGTCTCTCCTGCTAATGTTTTCAATTATGTGAAGCCCAATTCAATATCTCTACCTGACGGGGAGGCAGCAGGAGTTGGCTTTTTGTGTTCTCTGACCTAGAGCTGACTCCATTTGCTGCCTATCTGACTAACTAGTGAAGCAGAAAATGCACACAATACAGCACAATTAATGACAGAGGCTGCAAAACACACCCCATCCCAGGGGAGGGGAAGAAATCAAGCTCTTGCACAGTCAAGGAGTTTGTTGATGATGTTTTTCTATTTATAACATTTTAAGGGGGAGGAGAGGAGAGGTGGAGCTAGGCTCAGTGGAAAATCCTTTTATTTTTTCCCCCCTAAAATTGGCTTTATTTTCTGGCATTGGAGATGAGACTATTAAAACCCACAGCAGCTGTGTGGCACTGCTGAGGGCCAAGACAGGGAGAGGGTTTCTCTGGCCCTGAACAATCTGTTTCTCTCAGCCAATATAACAAAGTGTTTAAATCTCCCTAAGAAGAAAAACACTCCTTAAAAGTTACTGTCAAGGGCTACAAGTTGCTCCTCTACCCTGCTGATATATTGCCATGAAAGAGGATTTTATGGCCAAGATGTAGATGAACTACACTATAGTTTGACCCTTTACTTTGTTTTGCCCCTCCAAACTAAACCAGAATCAGTGTGTTACATCTCTGCTGGTTCTGAGCACGGTGTTTATTGTGCTGGGACTTTTTAATCACCTGGAAATTGTTCTTGCATACAAAGCACCTTCAGAAGCTGTGAGAGAACCAGAATGAGCAACAGAAACTCGTTAATGTGATGATAACAGAGTGAACAGGACCCAAGGTATCAAAACAAGGTGTAAGAGGGGAAAGAGCAGACCCAGAGACATCATCTTCACAGATCAGGAATGATGTATTGACATCACTCTTCTTCTCAGGCTACTTCATGAGGAGCAAACCCTACTCCTGCACCCATCAGCAGGACACAGTCCTGACAAGTTTTTTGAACACTGCCACATCTAAACGTTCAGCCTAGATTTACTTAAATCTAATTAAATTGACTTAATTTTATCTCCTCACCCTAGAAAGCTGCTACCCCCCCTGTCCTCTCCCACAGTGAGGGTTCTCTTAGCAGGGCTGCTCCTGGGACATCCAGAGGTGACACAGCTGGCACAGAATGCTGGGGGCTGCAACAGCATCTCCCCTCTACTCCTCTGGGCTCCAGTGTGGCAGCAGGATGGGGGTGAGGAAGCTGAAAACACCTCTGCAGCATCTTCATCAGTCACCCCAAGGGACAGCAACGTGTTCTCCACACCTACAGCAACGTGTTCTCCACACCTACAGCAACGTGTTCTCCACACCTACAGCATCCATGTGACTTTTTAAGGGAGAAATGCTTTAAAAAAGCCAAACCTGCACCCCATGTAAGTTATACAGAGCCAAGATCAGACACAGCATCAGGCTTTTTTAAAGAGTAGCTGTCCTGAATAAACACCCTGTTGGCTTTCACAAGGGAGGCCAAACAAAACCCAGCAGAGTTTTCTCTCTGAGGTTAGGGAAGGACACACAGACCACAGCCACAGAATTTGGTGACTGGTAGAAAAAGGAGCTCACAGGAGAACAGAAACATCAGAGTTGAACTGTTCCCTACAACCTGAATCTACCATCTTTAAGCTGATCCAAAATTCAGCCTTCCAACCAACACAGCTCTTCCAGGGTCCTGCTTCACCCTGCACACAGGAAAGGCGACACGGGAGACTAAAGAGCAACATTTTCATTGCTCTTCCCTGATCCCTGGGTGGCCACAAGCTTCCTTCACTGCAGAGAGGCAATGCATGTACAAGAATTTGTCTCCCCACAGGCCCCTTTTCATGGCCAGCAGAGCCACCAGACTTTTCAAGCACTAAGAGACACATCTGCACAACGATTCAGCAGCATCCCCATCTTCTGAGCTCAGTGTTTGATTGTACAGGCAGCTCAAACCACACAGGATCTCAGGTTTTTTTCCAATGGAATATAATATTCTTCAGCAATTGTTACCTTCCAAACCCTACTGGCTTTAACTGCAGGCTTGATGAGCTGGATTAATGAAAAATCAGGTCTCAGAGTATCAAGCTATGAAATATAACATAGGTCTGCCTGTGTTCTTCAATGACTCTTTGAAAAATAAATATTCTTTAGCCTGGTAACTTTTATTTTTAATGTAAATATCTTTCATTCATCCTCTCTGGGGATGAGTGGAAGTGCTGAGCACCAGGTCAGGCCTGTGATGAGCAGGACTGTGCCACTTGTCCTCTCCAGACTTCACAGCACTCGCCTATTTGGACATGGACTTTTTAATTCTCTCCTCTTTACAAGAGCCACGGAAGTTTGCTGGGATTTTGTTGTTGCTGGTTTTGTTTGGGTTGGTTTTGTTTGTAACTAAGTTAGTAATTGATTCTTTTAGCAGAAAAAAAATAGGCAATATGTCAGAAATTCCACTTCCCCTACTGCTTTTCTTCTCTTCCCAGCTCTTTATTAGGGAGACCTCTCACTGGATCCAAGTGGCAATACAGAGCCTCGAGAGAACTGGCAAATGGATTTTAAATTGATGTTTAAAAGCCTTTTTTTTTTCTAAATGGGAGAGGCTAATGAGTTTTAATTCCTTGGAAGGTCAGCTACTTCAATAAAAAGGGACTTTTCTATTACTAGCCACTCATCTGTTTGGGAGACTGGTTTGCTTATTTACATCCTGACCAAAAAGCCTTTGATTAAGGCTGAGTTTTGTCATTCAAGAAGTTATATGGAGCACTGCTTGAACAGGTTTTACTTTGTAAACATGGGAAAGGAAGGATATGTGGAATGGAATAAATCTATCAGCTGAAGGCCAAAATTTGGGCATTTCTAGCAGCATTCTGGCACGTAAGCAGCTTTCATATGCACGTGGGAAAGCCACAGAGTGGCCTGGGAACTACAAGAACAGCACTTAGGTCTTGCTCCCACACTAAACCACTTGGCCTGGCCAGGCAGGATTCTGCTGCAAATTATTCCAGAGAACACCAGGAGGTAAGGGCTGAGCAGAGGAGAAGGCAGCCCCTGGGGGCAGGACACACAGCTCTTTTCTAGTTCTCCCTGAACATTTACAGGTTGGACAGTCTCATTCTTTATCCCTTAAAAATGTGAAGCCAGAAAAATTAGAATTCCAGACTGGTTTGGGTGGGAAGGGACCTTTAAAGGTCACCTAGTCCAACCCCCCTGCAGGGACAGGGACATCTGCAGCTAGAGCAGGGTGCTCAGAGTTTGGTCCAACCTCCCCTGGGATGGTTCCAGGGATGGGGCAGCGACCACCTCTCTGGGCAGCCTGGGCCAGGGGCTCATCACCCTCAGCATAAAAACTTTCTTCCTAATATCTAATCTAAATCTCCCTCTTTTAGTTTAAAACCATCACCCCTTGTCCTGTCACTACAGGCCCTGCTAGAAGGACTGTCCCCATCTTCCTGACAGGCCCCCTTGAAGTGCTCAAAGGCTGCAAGGTCTCTCTGGAGCCTTCTCCTCTCCAGGCTGAACAACCCCAGCTCTCCCAGCCTGGCCTCCCAGCAGAGGTGTTCCAGCCCTCATACAATTTTTGTGACCTCCTCTGGACCCATTCCAACAGGTCCACATCTTTCCTATGCTGAAACGTCCCCACCAACATGCAGTTAAGCACAGGGATGCCTGATGGACATGAGAAGCCAAAAGCTGCTGCTTTCTCTGTGGAGATCTTGCAGCCATTGTTAATTCCTTGCTGTTCTGCCCCAGAATAAAGAGGCAGCACCATTTTTGGGAGTGGCTACACAGCTCTGTTCAGCCATGCTCCAGCCAGGGGAGGATAAGTTGTTTCACTGGTCTCCTCCTCCCAGTCTGGGGAGGATTGTTCTGGGGAGGATTGTTCTGGGGAGGATTGTTCTGGGGAGGATTGTCCCCCTAACCTCAGGGATGATGCATCCTGAGGGCATTTCCTCTTGTCCTATCATAGTGAGGGGGAGCTGGAGGCCATTTCCTCTTGTCCTATCACAGTGAGGGGGAGCTAAAACCCTTGATAACTTATCAGCAGAAAAAAAGGATAGATCTGAGGGAAGGATGATAACCTGTGCCCATGAACCTCAGGACTGCCCCAGCCAGAGCTCCCTCTTGGCCAAACGTGGTCCACGCAAAGCATCCAAGCTCCTCCCAGGCACAAGAGAGGGTGGAGACAAGAAGTTTTGCTTTCTGGTCTCTGCACCCCCAGAGAGCAACACTTCAGCAGCAGCTGAGCACCAGCAGAGGCAAGGACAAAGCTGGAGGAGGCTGCTCAGAGGGGTGATGTGACATCTCCCCCACTGGTGCTCACCACGTGGCTGCTGCACTCAGCATCTCATGGCCATGGTGCTCCTGGTGAGGACCTTCCATGCAGGGTCTGCTGGGTGCCATCCCCTTCCTGGCATAACTGAGGACCTGCAGGGGGGGGAAAAAACCAAAACTTGAAATCTCAGGAGAGAGATTTATTGCTTGGCTAATAACATCCTTCCCTTCCCAATGACCCTGGCAGAGAAAGGGAGGGCTGAGTGGCTTTATCTTTATTCAGTGCCCTGCTCCTTCTGGGACACTTGAACGTGATTGCATCATTTTCAGTGTCAGCCTTGATAAGACCCTGATTGTGTCTCCACGTTTTTCCAGGGAGGAGGATTCCCCTGGCAGCAGGGATGGTTAATGGGAACTGACTGGCTCTCCACCGCCAGCACAGCTCCCTGCTGGAGCACATTAACACAACAAATTAACATTCTAATTGCCTTTCAACTATTTATCGCTGTGAAAAAGGGGAGGGGGGAGAAAGAAAGAAAGAAAAGGGGGGAAAAAAAAAAAAGCTTAGGAAGGCAGGGCTCTGTCTGCACCTCCTTTTATTTCTAACTGGCCATTAAGTGATGCTAATAAACAGCCAACTGCAAAGCCCTTGTTCAGGCACAGAAAAAGCATCGAGTTAAATATAGTCAGCTCACAGAACCCAAAACCACAGGGATCTACTGGCAGCTTTCACTTAGATCCATCCACACAGCAGAGCCACTGCAAAAGTACATACCTAGGGCATATAGATATATATCTGTAAATCAAGCACAGGATAAATAAAACAAGGAAATTCAAATAAAATCCTCTGTATCAACGATTCAGACTGAATTATTTTGGCAAAGGAGACTTCCCTGCAGTTCATAAATGGAGTCATTTGGGAGAAAACAGCCCTGTTATCCAAACAGCAGCACAACACATCTGCCACCCATTTCCCCAGAGCAATTGTGTCAGGAATAGCATTTGTTGTGTTGTATTTGTTGTCTATATGCCTCACATGCAGTTGGCTGCTGCATCATTTTCATGTCTAGGCAGGAGTTCGTAAAGGGAACTGCATCAGGTCTTCACATAACCTATATATTTAATCAGATTATCCAATTAAACAACACAGCCTTAACTGAAAAGTCTGCTGTTCCCTCGAGCAGTTTTGGGAAAGCTTTCATTGCTTGTTCTCCTGTTGAAAGTGTAGCAGCAGCATTGTCTTCTGCAGCTAATTTTTAAACATCCAGACACGTGGAAAGCCCCTGTCACTAATTTCTAGATGCTGAGCCCTTGTTTTCCTCATCCAGTTCCAGCAGCCAGAAATGTCACGTCCAGCTGTAAAGTCACAGAGCACACAGAGGGAAGGATGGTGGCTTTAGCTGCTCTCATCATGAGCAAACACAACGTTTGTGTAGCTGCCAGAGGGGAATCCCACGGGGGTGATGAGATTGCTGTCCCCCCAGAGCTGAGCTGCACCCTTTGGCATCTGCCAGCACGTTCCTGGCAGAGCCTGGGTGAGCCCTGGGACTCCCTGGGACCTCCCCAGCAGCCAGCACGATGAGATGTCCTGTGATGGATTCAGTTCTGGGGCGACTGGTCACAGCTCACCCCAGCACTGGGACTGCAGCAGCTCTGGGGGCACAGCCAGGACCACCTCGGGTTGGGGCATCCTTCCAGCCAGGACCGACACCCTTCCGGCCAGGACCACCTGGGGTTGGGGGATCCTTCCAGCCAGGATCACCTTGGGTTGGGGCATCCTTCCAGCCAGGACCACCTTGGGTTGGGGGATCCTTCCAGCCAGGACCACCTCGGGTTGGGGGATCCTTCCCTGGGGGCATGTGCTCCAGATTTGAGGCTTTCTGCAGCCTTCAGAGCAAGGATACAGAACCAAAGAAAGGCCTTTTATCAGCCCTGAGCAGCAAGTGCTGGAGTTTGCAGGAGGATTTTGTGTATCACACATCTCAGAGCCCTTCTGCAGAGAGAACGTCCTCCAGCAGTAAACCCTGTGAGGACAGGAACATCTCTGGTCATTTTGCCTCCCAGTCCCCATTTTGGCCAGATTTGTTGCCTATTGATGGACAGTTTAATCCAGTGTTTCCAAATTATTTATTTTGACTTGATTCAACACATGATCAGGAGAAGGGATGGGAGGAGTTAAAGCACGGCGGGCTCTGGGGAGGTGGAGGAAGCACCACAGGGGTTCAGCACCCTGGTTAAATGAACCCAAACACCACGTGTTTGTTACAGCACAGTGTTCTCCCAAGGGCAAAATTGGGGAAAAGTGACAAATCCAACCCAGACTGAGCACACCAAGCAGACTGGTTGAGCAGAATGTGCTGGTCAGTGCAGCACCCGAGCTCCAGCTGCATCAACAGAGGTGGTTGCCTACATATGCCACTACTAAGTCAAAGAATTGATTCCCTAGATGTTTTTCTCCACCTCCAACACTACAAGGTAATAAAAAAATTAATGATTTGGTTAATCAAAATATGTGTTCTATTTATTTCCTCCTCCCTAGCAGCACACACCCCAGTAAAGCTGGTGAGAAGCCTTCACCCCTCCCTCAGCTTCTGGACATTCCCCAGCCTCCCAACCCTGCCCTTCCTCCAGAGGGCAATTGGGTGGAAAGGGGAAGATTTTGCAGCCATTAAAATTCCCTTTTCTTTTTAACCAGCCTCGCTGCCATTCCAAAAGCTGCCTGCTGAGGGGGGGATTGGCAGCCTGGGGAGGAGAGGGCCGAGGAGGAGGGGGCTGGTGGGGATGGGGGATGCACTCAACCCGGAGCAGCAGAGATGCTGTCGGCACAGGGAGGGGTTGGCCTCTTGCCAGCCTGCTCCACGCTCTGAAAAACAGCCAAGCTAATAACCTCAATTACAGCCCAGCCTCTCCGGGGCTGGCCGAGGATGCCTTTGTTTATCTGAATCCCAGTGTGAAAGCAAAGATTGTTTTCTGTCTGCAGGGGCTTGTGTGTTCTGCAGACTCAGAGAAACAAGCCATCCACCTAAGGGAAGGAAAGGTCTACTGTACTTTCTTCCAAAATTCACCTTAGGTGCTGACAGCTTTCCTTCTGGCTTCTTTGGGCTACCAACTATTATAATTTGGCAGCCAAAATTGGGAGCCACCTGGTAGCCAAGGCTGAAACAGGGCTGGGCTTTCACCCCCTCTATTGCAGCTCACACTTCTACTGTAGCTCTCATAAAAAGGGGTCCTGGGGCTTTTTAAAGAAGCTTGGAGCTATTCTGTGACAGTACATGGGGACTGATGACCAAAATATTTCTTCTATGTATATATTAGTTAGAGAAGGGTGCCTGGAAGGAATAGGTAGAAAGAAAAGAGCCGTGGCTGTTGAGATACAGCTCTGTTGAATTGTATCTCAAAGAATAGTTAAGACTCAAGCAATGTTGTTGGACTTCTTGCAGTTTTCCTGCTTGGTTACAAATTTAATCACCATTCAGGAAATCTGGAAGGATCAGGAAAAAAACCAACACCTTCAGCATGAGAAGAGGGACCAGAAAACAGAGCACGGCAGCATCTACCCAAGGTCAAGGACAATACAGAGTATCACAGAGGCAAGGCTGCAGCACCAGGAAGAAAAATTAGCCCCAGTAGATTTCACAGAAGATGACTGTGATTATAAAACCCTTCGCCACGTTCAGGCACTGCCCCTGCTGGGACCATGAGCAAGGCTTGGGTCTGAGCAGGGGCTCCCTCTGTGCGTGGTGGCCCAGACCAAGGGTCCCACACTGCAGCTTCCACACAGCTTACTCTGCTGCAATTTCCTTTCCCTTTTGCTGTGAAAACCCACGTCAAGGCTCGTCAGGAGCAGCAAAGTGTGTGATGTTCTCTGATGGCAGGTTCCTGTAATTCGAGTTTTGCACTTGGGG
>NW_008585982.1:111309-221982 GCF_000691845.1 Merops nubicus | reverse complement strand
TCTATGATTCTATGATTCTATGTACTGTGTAGCTGTGATGCTTTGGTCTTTTTCTGCTGAGTCCACTGTCACTATCTCAGGTATAGAGGCCGTTCATGCAGGATCTGTACAGAGTGTGAAGTCTTTGTACTACACAGACCTTTATAAGACATCTCTATGCAAGAGGTGGTTTAATACTGGGACAGAGTCATGCCAAAGTCCACAATCAGGTTCTCTAAAGACAGAAAAATTTTGAAGGTGAATTAACTTAAAGATATTCCTGTTTCCCCCAGGGAGGGGGAAAAAAAAAAAAAAAGGTGCCATAGGTATGTGGAAGTAATTTTTGTTGTTTTGGTGGTTTAGTTTTTTATTTTGGTTGTTGTTACTGTAGAAGCAGATATTTGTGTTGAAACTCGTACTGATGCTATCTTAAGCAACACACAGAAAAGAAATCACGTCTGGTTTTTTAATTCAGCACCATGACATTACATTCTCTGTACTCTCTCATTACTCTTCCTCTGCTTCCTATATGATACTTCCTACTGAATTTCCTGATTCCATGATGATTTTGAAGAACTGTCCACTTGGCAAAACCTGAAAATTGAATTTGCTTATGCACATCCAGAATATGTAGTTTGTATTTTTGTTAAAGCTTTTGTATATATTTTATTTTGTGATCGTTATTGCTAATTCTAACAGCTACCGTTTCTTTGGGGTTTGTATTTTCATTGCAGCCTCACCTGTAGAAATTAGCTTTAAACCTTGTAGCAGTAATAAGGGCTGACTTTTTTGCTCCTGAATGCTTCAGTTGTATGTCCTCATCTCTCAGAAGGTCATGCTCTGTCTTTCCCTCAGGTTTCAAACAAAATGAGATCCTTTAAGATGCGTTTTCTGTTTCAGCCTAACAAATAATATTTGGTTATGTACTTAATGAAAAAGATTGCTAGTGGATGCTCTCGCTCTTCTTCCAGTTGTTATCTGTGCTCATTGATCCATGAGAGCAGTTTAATTATGCTAAAAATGGATGTCGATAGATATAGAAAGAAATAAATCTTTTAAATTTGTATAGCATACTTCACTGAAATAACTGAGTTTACTGCCCTTCCTAAGACTACATTTGAGAAAGGTTAAAGTGGAGATATAGTGTGCTGTGTGTCTGCATCCTTCAGCATTGACATTTAACCTGTCTGTCACTACTTTTAAAATGAAGGGCTGGGACGATGAGTTGATGTGTAGAGGAGAGCATTGTAGTCTTCAGGTGATCTGTCTTTATGTGGTATCTCATGTTTATATTGGGTTGATTTGCTGTGGATATATTTTAGCCACACTTAATGGCAAGAATTGGCTGTGAAAGGGTAGGAAGTGGTCTTAACTGTTACCCCAGTAACATATCAAAATGAGTTATTGGCTGAGCTTAGCTCTATCTCTTAGCTATTGGAGTGGCAACATTTTGATTGAGTGGGAACAGTAGACTTCATTCTGTTTTGCTGCAAGAAGCTGCATTCTAGAGGTTTTTCTTGAACATAGTGTATTGTTCAACCATCAGAATCACCAGCTGTGTTTTCCAGATTGTGGGATTCAAGACACTTATTTGTATGCATGTGAGGCAGAAGGGTAATTGATGTTTAGGTCACTACCTTCAATGATGTCTGAAAATAACATAGTAGTTGTGTGAGCTGATTGTTGCTAATCTCATTTCCTTGTCTAAAAAGTGTTTGAGATTTTTGGCTGCATTTTCTGGCAGTCTGATGAATTCCTGGGTGAAAAACCCAGCAATTTAGAGCAACTCACATTTCTTTAACTCTGTTCGTAAGTGGATTTCTCAAAGGACTTGATAAAGCCTTTAATTACAGGGTAGCTGTAGAGTAAGTATCCGTAGGACAATGCAGGTACCATTTAAAGCTCAGCTACATCACCTTTATGGCAATCACACCTAATGTCAGCTAATGAGCATGGTGTTCATGAGAGTAGATATTGGCAGGATAACACAGGCATTGCTGCATCTATAAAAGGTCATTGGATTTTTAAGCTTTCAGTTAGCAAACAGCTACTTAAATGGACAGGAACCAGGACTGATGTTTCAGCCGTTATCGCTGTAAAGTCACTTAAATACATATGTACAACCAGTGAAAATCTGACAGCTTCCACCTTCATGGCAGTCAGGTGAAGACAGACCTGACCTTGGTGGCTCTTGCCTACCCTGCATTAAGTGCAAGGCAAGCACTATACAAAGTGGTTCACGTTTGTCACCCTTCTATGCACTCTCCAACTTCAGAACTTAACTCATGGGTTCTACTGCCCCTTTATTTTAAAACAAAACCTAAAAGCTTTCTCTGAAATGGTTTGTTACCTGTTTAATAGATGCGTTTTGCCTCCCTCTCTAAATGTTACAGTCGTTACTTTTGAGGCTGAGGCTGAAGTGTTCTCCTTGCAGTCAGACAGCAGCTAGGTTGCGGAGGCAGAAATTACGGCTTGGATGTCCTGGCACTGCTTTGGTGTCTTGTCCATTGGGATGTGCTGTCCACGCCGGCGATGTGTGTCCAGTGTTCCCAGCTTGCTCCTGGATTTGGTGTTATAGTTATGGTAATGAGTGTTGTTCATCTTGTTTTCTGCTAGACCATTTATTGTATTAAAATCTCTGTGCTGTGTTATCCTCTAGTTGAACTCGAGGTTGGTATGTAACAGTCCAGTGTTTATGGCTCATTTAACTCTGCAGTTTTAAACACGGTTGTTGATACTCCTCTGTCCTTTATTTGTAATCGCTGCGAGGGCTCCGGGGTCCTGACTGATCAAGTGTATTGGACAGAGAAGTAGCTTGCAAAATATTAAAGAAAAGATGAATGGGGAAAAAGGAAAACCTGCTTGTTAAACTGCACCTCTAGTTCCTCATGACTTAGGAAAATAATTTCTTCAACTGCGTATGACTTTTAAATTATTATTTAAAGAATGACATTTTCCCCATATGATTCTTTCAGTGACTTGTAAAAATGACAAAAAGAAAATTTTGGCTTCTATAGTTCTGTAGCCTTGTACACAGTAGACCTGGTCCAGAAATTATATGATTGTTGCTATCAGTTACATCCTAGTAATATAGGATACAAGAGGGACTGGCTTCCTTTAACTGCAGTAATCCAAAAAGCAAGTCAGTTAGTATTTTTTAGTTGTCAAAATTCATGGAAAGCCAATGGCCTCTCAACATGAGACGTCACAGAATTGGAGAGGTAGTTGAAACATGTAATTGAATATGGAAAGTACGGAGATGTCCAGCTTCGTCTAGAGACTGAGGAGATCTTCACTGAGAGGCAGGTTTTTAGAAATAACTAGTGAAGAAGATTTAGAAATTGGCCTTTCATTGTGATTATTGATGCCTTCTTTGTGTGTTTTCACTGTTAAATCCTTAAGCATCTAATCCTGTGTTAAGTTTGTGCTTCTAAATCAATACTACCAAAGGAGAATTTTGCTTGCAGAGTTTATTCTATGTCTGACAAATGAAAACTATTAATGAGAAATTCCTAATTTCCATCTGCATTTCTACTGTGCATCATAAATTGGCTTGAAATGATAGATCAAAGCTGTTAGTTGCTCAGTTGTTTTTGTCTTCTGGTATAAATTGCTGTTATTATTACTCTGAATATGTTAAGTGAGCATTTGGGTATCTTTTGCTATTGGTACTTCTCCTTACACCAAGAGGCATGTTGAACACCTTGCAAAGCAGTAAAATGTGTTCTGAATCTGAGGAACTGTGATACAGATTGCAAATCAGTGTAACGAGAATGTGGTGATACAGAAAATATAGGAAAGCTAGAAGAGTCCCTTTATTTGGCAATTTCATAGCATGCCTGGAGATGAACCAAGTGAACTGGGAGGTACCTGTTTTAACTTGTAGTTTGCTAATTGCTGATGTCACTACAATCCAGGTTTGTTGTCTTTGAAAAGCTATGTTCTTTCTCGCTTGTCTGTGCACTGTTAAACTTCAGCACTGTTAAACTTCAGAAAGAAATTACTGGGGGGGGGGGGGGGAAGAAATCAGAATTGTGTACATACACAGAAGATTGCACTTGAGCTCTATCTCCACTGAAGTGACTTTTCAATCCTACTAACAGTAATTTGACTTAAATATATATATATATTTAGAAAATACAGAGCTAGACATGACACCATTTTAAAAAGCCTTCATTGTCCATGGCCATTTCATATTGATTACAATGGCATAAAGTGTTTGCTGCATGTTCCCCTCAGAAGGGCTCTACTGAAGTACAATCTGTCTCTTTTTCAAGACCACAGTGATATTAATATTAATTGTGTTTTCCTGCAGACATGGCAAATAGAGGACAATAACAGTTTTCTGTCTAGTATTTATCAAATAGGGATATTAAAAATGAGTAGGCAGCTGGTCTCTTGATAAAGGCAACACTGTATTTATAAATTCAGACTGCTTGCAGGTCTTTTTAAGCTAGGTAAGAATTTACAATGGGCATTGTTTTAGTAGAGTATAATAGTACATTGCCTGAGAAAGGTGGTAGTTCTAACAAGAAACTACGGTCAATAAGGCATGATTAAAGTAATTGAATTCCTTCAGAATTAACCTCTAATGAAAGTCTCAATGTGATTAATGAAGAAAGGAGATTCCTTATAAAGGTTATATGTTAATGGTATTAACACTTAAGATGTAGTCAGAATTACTGTGATATATTTGTAGAATTTGAGTGTCTTCCTCAGTTGCATACCAATACTTTGCTTTCTGAAATACATAACTGGTGGACTACTTCAGTGTGGTACACATCAGATTTGGCAGGAGGTGTGATTACCATCTCCTTTCTGAAGCAAGTTGTCAGGCATTCAGTTTAACACAGACATTTTCCACTGAAGGTAAAATATCAGATTGCTACCTGCTTGATGAAGATATTTAGATTCTGTGGCTCTTTCAGTAAAGGTGGAATTCTTTTCTGTCATTAAGATTGTAATCTGCTGAAGTCTCTAATTGTTAGGCGCATTCTTTGGCTGTCAGCTGTCACTGTTACAGAAGCTGGAGCTTTTCATTGGCACGATGTGACTTTGAAGCCTTCTGGGGTGAGCAGAATTGTTGTGTTAAAGTATCACTAATAAAAATGTAAATACCAAAAGACACATTATCCAGGGAAATTCAGATCTGCAGAATGTGCAGATCTGCATGGTGAACCTTTGTGAGGAGTAGCAACATCGGAGATTTGGGTATTGAGATGAGCAATGCTGGGTTTTGACTCTTCCAAGTGTCACAGATGGCAGGGAGGCAAATTAACAGTTCTTTGAGGAAACAGTTGTGTGTGCTAGCAGGCTTTTGACAGATGGGTTCCTGCAGTAAGGCCTGCAAGCTATAGCTTCCACTGCTGCTGTTGACTTATGAATTCATGGGAGTTAGTGCTGGATCAATAGGGATTTCAGAAGGCTTCAAGGCTTATACTAGGAGGGGAGTGAGTGATATCCTTGGACATTCAAGAGGTTACTCAATAATAAATCGGGCAAAGATATGAATTTCTACCACAATGCTGATATGATAGAATGAACTTTATAGCTTGAAAGATCTCCATTTTTCTTCAGCAAATGTGCATATGACTGAGATTCATTTAATTCAGTTTTGTAATTGGATTGGCAGTTTCTGTGGTAAAGCTTGACTACTGGTAGTGCTGGTATCAAAAACACAGACTTGTTATTCTGCCTGAGAGCTGAAATGCTAATTCCACCAGTGCTCTTCTCTGTGAGGTGGCTGAGTCCATCACTGGTATCCCTCTGAATCTGTGGGAGCAGCACCATAAGGATATGCTGTGTGTCCATCCTGTGACACGTGTGTTGAATCACCTGAGCTCCTGGAGGCAGGAAGGAATAAAAGCTTTAAGGAGAAGACAGGTACCACAATGGTACTGACTGGTTATGAAAATAATAGGGAGGAATCTGAATCTGAAGACCGGATAAAAACTAGAGAGAGGGACCAGGGCAGGGTCTTTGCTGTGTGCATGGATGCACACCAGCTTGTCTTACAGGAAGAGGAGAGGACAGGTGTAATACTGATATTCTAATGCGTTTATCTTAAACTTCTTTTTCCAATTGTATTCAGGTATCTGACAAAGGGGGGGGGGGGAAAAAAGTTGTATTAAACTGGCCTCTGATCTGTTAAGGTCATATCCAATGTAGACAGAGAGAACCTCTTAAAGAGAATTGTGACTGTCCCTCTGAATCATTGTAGAAATTCTTGTCATGTTAGATAAATGCCAATGCACAGAAATGAAGAATTAGGAAAAAGGGAGAAAGCCTAATGCAAATAGGAGTGCTAGGATTTATTGGTGTCCGATGTCGGTAAAAGGCATGTGTCACTTCAGGAGACGTGGAGAGGATTGCATGGTGGAGTATATTCATTATGTACTGAAGTTCACCGGGTAGGGGGTGGAATTTAAAAAATCCTTTTACTGAGGCAAAAGCAAATGGGGATACAGCAAAGTGGGCAAGGTACCACCCTTGCTGTCCATGGTCTGCACCAGGTATCCCTGTATATCCCTTTCTGAGATCACCTGTAAGTGACCAGGGCCTCTCACTTCCAAAATATGTAATCCAGTGTCACCTTTCAGAAAATCCTCCTTAGAGCATCAGGAGCACAAGCTGGGAAGGTAAATCTATTGAAAATTAGTGATTTGGCACATTAGTGCATGGTCATGTTGGATTTGGGAGTCCTCAATATCAAATTTTTACTGAATGCCTTGCAGAGAGGTACCCTGATTGCATCTGGTCCACTGTACAAATCTGCACCAAAATATACATGTATTAATTATAATCTTAATAAAAGCAGCAGCTGCAGATGGCATTAACATCCTTGGATAAAATTTTAAAGAATTACTGTAGGCAGATTCTCAGATTCTAAAAATCCCTGCACTTCTTAAGTAACTCAGTTTCCAAACATTTGTAGTTCTTATTGCACTGGATCAATCAGCAAAAGAGCCTAATGCCAGGGAGGGAATGCTTCACACTGACAGGCTAAATGAAAGAGGAGAAACTTAAAATTCTGTCAGAGTAAGAAGCAAGAAAATTCATTGCTGATGGTACTTTAGGAAATGTTAGGAACAGCCTGTCAGATGCACTGGTGAGAGCATCTTCTGGGCATATTGATAGACAAGGCTAATAAAGCCAGGGCTCCAGCACATGAAAGAAAGCAATTGGCAGGAAGCCATAGGCAAAAAGTTCATCTCTGTATTTAGAAATGAGTAAAATTGAAATTGAAAGGAGGTGGAAAAAACGCAAGGCTCGATGTGTAGGAAGAACCAGAGCACGGATGCTATTAGCAGAGGAAGCACAGGGCTGCATATTGTGTGGGGACTGAAGGTGGGCTCATCCTTATTTCAGTGTCTGATACCAGAAAGGGGAGGATGAAATCATGCAATGTTCACAATGGCTATTAAATTGTGTTGAGTAGTGCTGTACTGAGCCTGATACCTCAGTCAGCACAGTCTGGGATAAGATTCCTTCTCAATTTCATATTTAATGTGAACATGGTGATGGTGAAACCATCAACTTAAAAAATGCTGCCGCAACAGCAGTGTGTATTTCTGATTTCAGTTATCTGTAATTTATAATATTTCTGATTTCATCTATCATATCCTAACGTACACACATCATTGAAAATGAGCATTTATCTTTCATTACATCTTTTCCCTGTCTAAGTCCCAACAGTTTACTCTTGCTGAACAGACTGAGCTCTGGAGGCCTTGCATGGTAAAGGTGGCTTTTCAGCACTTAAAGCATTTCTGTGGCTTTTTTTCCCCATACAGTTCTGTGGCATTATCACATTTTACATTTGGGCAAACTTATTTGCTAACTGTACCCTGACCTTCCCACCTAACACTCTGTTGGGTTTTTTGTCACCTACAAACTGTACCAGCAAAGAATCTATATGGTCAGTGATGGCGACTTTTTAGTGGGAGGCAAAGAACCCTGAATGCTGCCTAATCATATATGCTACATATGTAATTGCAAGGTTGCCTCTTCAAAGACTTTCTTGTTGGCCTTGTTCTGCTCCAGCTGGAGACCACAGCAAACTTCTCATCTTAGCCAGCGGGAGCAAAGTTCAGCAGGCAATGAGAGCTTTAGAAAATCCCACTCTACAATTAGAACCAAAAATAATTTGCTAGCAAATGGCTGTCTCTGGTTTCTTTTTTTTTTAAAGCTAACCCACCCACTGGGAGCTTGATTCTGTAGTACTCTGGGAGATTAATTGAGAGGCAGGGGAAAATACAACCTAAAAATAACTTAGAGGAGTTCTTTTCTGTAAGAGAACAAGTCTTATGAGTAGCAGCTGAGGGAACAGGGGTTGTTGAGCCTGGAGTAAAGGAGGCTGAGAGGAGACTTATCAGTCTTTACAATTACCTGAAAGGAGGTTGTAGCAAGGTGGGTGTTGGTCTCTCTTTCTAAGTAACAAGTGACATGTCAAGAGGAAATGTCCTCAAGTTGTGCCAGGGAAGGTTTAGCTTGGACATTAGTAAGAATTTCTTCAGTGAAAGGTTTGTCAAGCACTAGAACAGGTTGCCAGGGAAGTGGTTGTGTCATCATCCCTGGAGGTATTTAAAAGATGTATAGATATGACACTTGGGGACATGGTTAGGTTGTGAACTTGGCAGTGCTGGCTTAATGGTTGCACTTGATCTTAAGGGTGTTTTACAACCTATATGATTTTTATGCCTCAAGGAAGTGACAGTTGTAGGCCTGTCATTTCTGGACCTCCAGGGCTGAGAAATAAGTGTTAGATGCTTTGTAAAGAAAGTATGTGCATGTAGGCATGTGCCTGTGTGTTCTAGATGGATACACAGCAACTTTGTCAATTTTTGCCATCCTTGGGATGAATTAGAAATGTTTATTCAAGAACCTGAATTTTTCTCTTCTTCAGCATCCTTATTGCAATTTATAAAAATAGGTAATATCCAAGGTACTGAAATTCCATAATAAGACTATTGTTAGCTATGTTGTTGGAAATCTTTTAATTACAGTTTATAATAGTGAGACTGATACAAACAAGTGAATTGTCAGCAGTACTGAAAAAAAAAAAAAAGAAGATGGGTTTTTCAGAAGCAATCTGAGATGCTGCTTTGTAAGTAGAGCAATAAACAAAGGACCATGTTGTGCTCAGCATGTAGACCAGAGCCAGTCCCCATCAACTCTACTAAATTTACCAAATCCATGCTAACTTCATGGCACATTTATGTGAGAGCAGAATATAAGCTGTGGTGTCCTACTGCTTGGTTTACTCAGTGGATTAAGAAGGTTGAGCACTCAAGTTGTTGCTGACTTGTGACTCCCAACACCCTTGGCTGTGCAGCATCATACGAGGATGATGAAAATGTCACTTGGGAATGAGTTCCTCTGGGAAAAAAAAAAAAAATATATATATATTCCTAGGGGACTGTGGTTGCTTTCAGTTTTCAGAGTCTACCTGGCAAGAGTGCAGAAAAGTTTGTTCTCATTTGTATTTGAGTTGAAGGGCTTGGGAACACAGTCTTAGAGCTTTTTAGGTGGGTATCATTGGTCTTGCAGTGCAAATGCACAGGAATGTCTGCAATGCTCTGCTGCTGTTCTGCTGGAAAAGCTGGCCATGTGATGTAAGGTAAATTGAAAGCCAGAAACAGAGCTGATCCTGCTTGAGTTCTGTAGTTCTTCCACAAACAGCTAATATTCTCCAGTCTGTTTTGAAGTGTGATTTTTTTTTCGCATTACACCCATGCAAGCCTGATTATATGAAGGGTTTGCAGTCAGATGCTACTCGGGGAGAAGGAGGGATGTAAACATTGCTGCCTGCTCTATAAAGAAGCGTATTAATCTCACTCTGCCAGGCCTTTGTAAACCTTTACACTGGATAAATGATATTACAGTTCTTCAAGCCTGTGGAGAAGGGAAAGCTGGGTACTTCACTTCTGCTGTCAGCTATCATTGGCAACATGAAGTCTGTGTTCTTGTAGCTGCTGACAGTCTGTAGAAGTCATGTATAAAAATATGCATTTTTTAGTCAAATTGTGCTAACCCCACTCTGCTGTTAGCATGATATCCTATTTCTGGGTGGAATGTAACAGATGTGATTGAATAATTCTGGTTTGAGTTTATTATTTCATCTTTCTGCCTGTGTTTTCAAGGCTAGAAGTAAATTCATATGATGATTTAGACATTATCTTACAGTAGAAATCTATGGTAATTCCTGGATAAGAGATAAGAATTCATTTGCAATTTTGATCAAATGTTAAATCTATACTTAATAGTCATTATGCAGTACAGTAATTTTGTCAGCATATTACAAAAACTGATAGTTGCTCTCTAAGGCTGTAATTTCAAGAAATGTTCTTTGTGGTACTCAGTGTTGACTGATGCTGTAAAAAGTAGATTACAAAAGGATTCCATTCTTGATTTCTGGAGGTCATAAGTAGAATCATAAATATACCACAACAATACAAATTCTAATTCATATTTCTCTGTAATTATAGAAAACATAGGTGGTCATTTGTCCCTTGTAATTTTCTGACTGTATTTCCTGTAAATGCCAGCTCTAATTTTCTATATATTTTCATTTTCTTAGCTGAAGGAAAATGTCATTTCCCAGTAGACACAGTCCTCTGTAAATAAAGTAAAAACAGAAGTGTAAAATGTCAGCAACTGTTTTCTTTTAAAGAAAGCCATTTTGTTTGTGTGTTTGCAGTGTGAAGGGAAAAAGTTGCCTTTTTTTAATTTTTTTTTCCTGAGTATTGCTGGTAAGGATGATATTTCAAGCAGAATTTTTAATTTGCTCTTCTCCAGCAGCTGACTGTTATAAAATGTTGATAATGAATTATTAACAGTTTTTAGCAGGGAGGCTACCAGTTCACAGTGTACCTATAATCCCTCCTTGAAGGAATAGTACTTTGTTCTGTGAGATCAGTGGGATTTCAGCTGAGATCAGATGACCTTCAAGGAACAGCTGTAGTGGGCTGAGATGGTATCATCCCAGAGTTGTTAATCCTTTGCATTGGAGGTTGGGCTGGAAGGCAGTTGAGGCAGCAGAACAAATCATCCAAGCCTTTTTCAGCAGCTTTTGTGCGAAGTCAACTATCTTTGTGTAATCAGGTCTCACTAGTTATTGAAGTTAAGCCATTTGAGTCTGTGCTGAAAAAGAGCAGGGATGTTTAGACAATCAGCGCCTCAGTCAGCAGAAGGGGGAGTGGTGTCCAGCTGAAGAAGAGTTAGCAAAGAGCTTATGCAAAGGAAGGGCTTACAGGTTGCTGTTGGAAATGCCAGACTTCAGTTTTTCTTGTTTTATTTTTGTCTTGGAGAAAAGAGTTGGGGAGGGTGAGATTTGTCTGCTGGGATCCAGATTAATTCCCAGACCTCTGTAGCTATCTTTGATTTACCTTCCTAACCTTCCAGCTTAATCTTCCCCTGTAGAAGACTGGCATTTTGAGGGTGAATTTTCTTCAGTCTAGGAGGGGAATAGTCCTGTGCTTGGTCTCTCACTCACAGTAAACAGACCACATGCCATTTCATACATGTAGATTAAGTATTACCCTTGGTTATCTACCTTTAGGTGGGATAAATTTGGTCTTAACAGCTCAAATACAAGATCAGGTTATTTTGCTAACAAATTCCCTATGACAAAGTCATGCAAGTTATCTTTAGTGATCTCTCACAGTGTATTAAGTTGTGGTGCATTAATTTCCATTTATTATAGTCTAAGATTATGCACACTAGTGATTGCCGTAAGTCTGGTGATATTTCATCGCTGAGTAAACTATAAAAACTGGGTTTGGAACCCAATCTCAGGCTGAATGTGTGCATGAAGAGTAGTGCTATTGAGCTTCTTTATTAGAGTATCTGTGTGCTAAGAAAGAAAGAATTAATAGATGTGACCTAAGGTAGACAGATGTGATTTGCATAGTTTAATGTTCTGTCTCCAACAGAACATTAAACAGATGTTTTGGGGAAAAACATCAGTATTTCACAACAGGAAGTGAAGGGGGAAGAGTTAATTTTTTTAAAATTTATTTTTTAATTTTTTTTAATACACCACTAGTCAGTTTTGTTGAATGACCTTTACTCTTCTGAGACAGAGAATTAAAGCTCCCTCTCAGTATGACTCATTATTTTTTACACATTAATTATGCATCTTCTTGTTTATTTCCCTTCTGGGATAAACACTATCAATGGTTTCAAATCCAACTTCAAAGGAAGAAGTTCTGTTTACGAAGAATTACTAAAAATATGGCTAATCTTAGAAGTATGTTTAAAACACAAACTCTTTGATAACAGAAACATTATGATTATAACAAACCATCATGGAAAAAGATGGAGTCAGAAAATAATGCCCTTTCTGTTCATTGACCTGATGCTGCTACTGTTAGACTGAATTAAGCTGGAGTTAGTAGGAGAAAATCATGTTACATTTTGGAGGATAGAGAAAGAGAGCATACTTCCTGTAAAACCTGCAAGTTGTGTATTTTGCTTTCTGAATGGAGATGCCGAACTGCCCAGTTTCTCAGCAGTGTGTTAGAAACAGATAACAAAGGGAAGCATAAACCAGTCACTGGAGGATCAAAGACAATCTGCATATTTATGAGAATAAATAAGGACGACATTTGGACTACTTCTTTTTGCTGTCTCAGTTGCTTCTTCCAATTATAGCATCCCTTTTTATCTGTCTTCATCTTTTTCTTAATTAATACTGGTGAAGTCATCCTCATCCATGTTGTCTAGACATCCTTTTTCATACTTAAACATTTTAGTTTTTTCTTTTAAATTATATTGTCTAATGATCACAACATATTCTGAGATCATATTAATACCCCTAGTGATGTTTACGTTAGGCTATTTTTTTGGTGTACCAAGGAGCTGTTAAAGTAGGTATGAGTCAGAGTACTGGACTTGGAACCCAAGTCTTCTATGTAATGAGCAGTGAGAGTTACGTGACCGTGAAGGTGGATGAGGGTGTGTGTGTGTAAATATATATATGTATATATATACACAAACACATACATATGAGTGTGTGTGTGTGTGAGGAATCTGAACAGAACAGTGGCTCCTGTGAAAAAAAATCTGAGGTTTTTACAGATCTCAAAACTTTAACCATTCAATTAGAAGACTCTTATGCCAATTATGGCCTTTTAGTTAAGGGTTTTGGTGGCTTGGCATTGTTTTTTCTGCTTGTTTTTTGTTTGTTTGGTTGGTTTGTTTGGGTTCTTGTTTGTTTGGTTGTTTTGTTTTCCTTGACCACTGGCACTCATTATTGCAGATAAGAATGACCATTCAAGAGCACTAGCGTGCATGCCAGGATGTTTTTCAAATCACAAGATTTATTTAGTTTGCTGTTGCACAGGCACAATGATATTCTGAAAGGACCAAGGCATTAGAGTAATTTTAGATTGGGTTTTTCAGCTTAATATATTTCTTGCCTAGCGATAGATGGCTTGTTTTACAATAGAAAAAAAAAATTGGAATTAATTATGGGGCGTAAATTTAAACATAAACTTGCTGAGTCCTTGCAGTTGTGGCCTGACAATTATTATATCCTGGAAAACTATCAGACTTAAGTACATCTCAAAACTTAGCTTTCAATTTGGGAGATAGATCTGAGCTGCCCGACTTCTTGATGAAGAACGTTTTATATAGAAATTGAAAAAGCAAGTATGAAAGGAGCAGTTGTTTTCATATATCAGTGTTCATTTAAAAAATGACTTCTGATAGTGAAATTTCATGTCATGAAGTCTTAGTCAAAATATAGGTCAGAAAGAGGCAACTCGTGAGTAGCCCAGGGGCAAGTCAAAAGTTGTATGTATGCCTGTATCCGGCTTTGTTTTGTTTGTCAGCAAGTCAGAAGATGCTACAAGGGACTACCATAACTCGCATCCGTGCTGGTAGGCCACGGCTGCATGCATCAGGGACTGCACATGTCTTGTTTGAGGAGTCTTTACATAGTACAGAAGAGAACAAAGAAGGACTTAATCTTTACTAACTGTTCTAGAGTCTACACTGCAACCATAATCTTCAGTGGATTGCTGTTGCCACTGCAGAATAAAGGTACACGTTCTTTGAATGTTGTATTAGGTCAGAGAAATTTGGGAAAAATGGTTGCAAATTAGACAGTGTTCAAACTTGTGTTCTGTTAATCTTGCACTTCCTTGCTCATTGATATTATAGTGAAACACCTATTTTTTTCAGTACACCCAGTTGTACAGTTAAAATAATCCATAGTTGTCATGCAGCTATCTTTTATTTCAGAAAGAAACTATGGCAGTCTGCTTCCAAATTCATTCACATATTTGGACCCAAGACTTAGGATCATGTGGCTGATGCCTGGCTATTGAAATAAATTGAAGGATCAGTGCTCCATTTCTGCCATCTAAAGTTACGAGCGATAATTGCTTTAAAGATCCCAAGGATCATACTACAGCTTCTCATGGGTAGTATCTCCTTTTAGCATTGGAGAAATCATTGCAACTTCAAATGTTTCCCAGGATAGTCTGAGATTTTGAGCAGTTCTTCTAGCAATTACTCTATTACTTAATGATTTAAAAGGTACTGAAGCTGTATGGAAATGTGCAAGAAATTAAGTAACAGTGCCAGTAGGGGACTTTAGAAAGGTTTTTATTCTATAATGGAGTATAACATATTTGATCTACTCCAGTATGATAGCAGTTAAGATATCAAAGAATTTAATTCTCAGTTGCTTTTATTTTTTTTTCCCTTTCTTCCTTTTCTAAGACTTCTGCACTGTCAACCAGCAGCTACAAGAATTGAAACTTTGGTAATCATTTTTGGATTTCTCATACAGGGAGGAATGAGAGAACTTTTCTGAAAGAAGAAGAAGAAAGGCAACAGTAGTTAGTTCAGCTGGGTGCACTTTCCCAAAAGGCTGGACGATGTTAAAGTGACCGAAACAGTTTCTTTTAGCAGAGGCCAGATGAAGAGACACCAGATCACAATTAGTGCAATTTGACTAGCAAAAGCATGAACCCAGGCTTTAAAATGGACAATATTTGCTAACCTCACAGCAGGTTGCTGATTTGTGTTACTCTACTCATGTACCTCCTGTTTATATGAAGTATTGAATTCTTTGTCAAAATTCTCTGTAAGAAGAGGAAATACAGTTACAGATAACTTTTGGCAACTTGCCTTTCCTCTTACTATTCTTTTTGCAATTCCTTTTTGGTTGCATTGTCCTGTATTTCTGATGATCGAGCGGATGCACTTGAAGGCAATTCTGCCGCTGAACTTGATCAACAGGCTGTTTGTGATTGCAGAAGATGTTGTATTTGAGTGCATTTTACTGAGCATGCTTTGCTATTTGTTCTACTATAGAAGTAAATATAGGCATGGTTCCCTGAAATCACTGTTTGGCAGCAAGGGCTAATGGCAGGACCAACCTCTCGACATCCAAACCAAGCCTTCTAACCATCTCCTTTGTGATGGCTAATGCAGACCTTTGAGTTAGAAAAGATCTGCGTCTGTTGTGAGAAGTATTTGGCTGAAGGCTGACTTCTAGACCCAGTGACTTGAATGGGCAGTGTGCTGCCTGGTGCTTTCACATATCTAAAGGTGTTACATCGCAGACCATAAATCTGACCATTGACTGTACATCACAATTACGTCATATAAGTGCAGCTGGAAGGACGTTTGTCTGGCATTAAACCAAGCCATTCAACTCTTTCAGACAGCACCGTGCGTGTAAGAGTTTCACATCATTCTTCCATCTAGGTTTTTTATCTACTGTGAAAAGAAATGCCAGAATTTATGCACTTTGTCACACTGCTGACAGATTGCTCAGGATGCTTTGAAGGAATCTGACAGCTCCAATTTAAGTTTACTAATGTGATAAAGAGTTTTTTAAAGGGAATACACATTTTATATATGGGACTGCAGTCTTGCCAGGGAAAGTGTTTAGCTTCACAAAAACATAAAGCAAACTCCCTTCCATAAAATAACATGGCTTTACAGTAATATTGTTAGAGAAATTCAGTTTCTTCAGCAGATTTAACTATATAAAGTATTCCATAAACCATTGGATTTCTGGGGCAAAATAGTGAAAGTTCAGGAATATTGTAAGTGAAGAAAGGTTAAATTGTGTGATTGACAAACAAAGTAAAACACCTTCTTGTTTTTCATTTTTTTTTCCCTAAATTAAACATGAAATATTGCCTTAAATATGATTATTGATGGAGAAAACTTTACAAAGGTCAAATCCAGTTGTTTGGTTTTCAGTATTACTTCTTAGTTGATATGAAACTTTGTATTTTAAGCTCAAGGCTACTGATGTGTCCAAGCTACTTGGTTCAGAACTGTCTCCAGTTTTACATCTGAGTAACTAGTTTTATGTCTGTCTTCAATCATTCTGAGGATCTGAGAGTGCAGTTAGTGTAATTGCTTTATTCAAACATACAGGGCAAGCAGTAGTTTGGGAGAGAAAGCTGCTACAATGCATCTGTGGGTGTTATAGTGTCCCTTATACCCCTTACAGCAAGGACTAAGAAAACTGATACCTCCTTTCCCATTGAGATTGGAGCAATTTCACTGATGATTTTTATGTAGCATGGATGAAATAGATATTTAACTTGAGCTTGTGAAAGAACTTTATTTGTGTTCAGGATAATTACTTGTTTTCTGCTGTACTGTGATACACAACGTCCCTGGTTAAAAAAATGGTTTAAAAAGGGATTAAGAAATTAGTGGAAGAAAAGTACATCTGGACTGTTAAACAGAAAACTGCCATTCTTGCCTTGGAAACTACTGAACAGTGATCTGGTGGAAGATAGCAGAATAGAAAAATGGCAGAGCAAAGTGTTGGGCAAAGATTTACTTTCCTATAGTAGTTTTCCTCAGAAATCTATTCCTCTCCAATCCTGGAGAAAAGAGGGTGATATCAGCCCTCTGTCAGCACCAGCATGGCTAATCTTATGCATATTTGAAGAGTATAAAGTTACAAAAGCCACTGTGTAGGATCTGCCTCTTCCACTGGCCAGTGCTCCCTGTGACTATATATATTTTTTTTTCACATGAAATGATAAATTAACCCAATATATTTTAAGTTAAATATCGTAGTTGTCCTCTAAGTAGACTATTGAATGTTTACTCTCCTATAACTTCCTATAACTTAAATTAATTAATTCTTAATTTAAACCCTCTCCAGCAGTATGAAAAATGTGGCACACAGTATATGATTCCATTCAGTAGATGTACCACAATATACCTGAATTCCCCTGAAATGATTCAATGTACTCTTTCTTAACATTTCAAATGGAATTCCATCGTCACTTTATCATGTGATTTATTTTTTTTCTATATATTGTCTTTGTTAAGTGATGGATTCAGTGGATGACCGTGATATTGGGTGCTAAACATTCTCATTGCTTTCTAAATCTTCTAATTTCTTTCAGCAGATAGGTATGGATACAGTCTTCTGTGTGAATATGACACACACCACTGCCCAGTTATTAATTTTGTTGTTGCTTCTTATAGCACACTCGTCATCTTTCTCTTAAGCCTAGCTCAAAAATTTAGCATCTAAATACAATTTTGATGGAATTGAAGTGGAGAAGAGTAATCCTGAGAATGTCACTGGGTGAGTGACAATCCCTGGAAGATCCAACTTTTTTTTAACTAGTGGAGTTAAAGTCCCAGGATTTTTACTGCCCTGCAAGCCCAAAGGTGCCTCAGTCCCAGCTGAGCTAAACGTCTTGGCACCTACCTGGTGCCCAAGGCAGTGTGTGGTTCATGCAGCTGGCATCTCACTGCATAAATCCCCCAAGCAAATAGTCTAGTAGGTATACTCAGCACATGGGTAACCTATCCTGACAGTGTTGCAAAGCTATGGCCACTGAAATTGCTACGAGTGGTAGTTGTACCTCCATACCTGAAGGTAAAAGAGGGGAGCATCTGTCCAGGGGATGGAAAACCAGGGCCCATTTTATACTATGCAATCAGTGTATATATAAGGTATTTCTGAAAGCCAGGGCCAAATCCAGGACTTTGTCTTCCCTGATGGTTTCCAAAAGAGGGGACCTAGAGACAGGATTCTGCCATTCTCCCCTTATCGCCTCCCTAAGTCTTCTTGCTGACCCAGTGGGCAAGCATTAATATGTGCCCTTGTCCAAGTTGGCTGAAAGCTGATGGGTGGCATGCTCTTTAACTTTCTGAGTATCTTACCCTATAGTATAGTAAACAATTCTTACATCCCTTCCTCTAGCTTAAAAGCATATCACTTCTGTCTGTGCAAAGTGAAACATTTAATTTAGGGGAAAGCTGGTAATCCCACTCTTCTGTCAGTATCAAGCTTTTGCTTAGCACGCAGACTCTGGAAAGAGGTGGTGTTTTCACTATTTTATCTCATTTAATTAAGGTACACTCTTGATCCTGTGCCTCTTTCAGTGTACTATCAGTAGTTGAACTCCACTCTAGGTGCCTCAGGCTCTACATTCAGAATAGAGAGTGGGGTTTTTATGAAATAAAATTTAAAAATGAAAAATTAACATAGACCCAAGGGAAGCTCAAATGTCAGGACACAATATACATGCATTTGCCTTTTTTACCCCTAGAATCAATATGTCCGTGTTTGCACGATAGATAAGAGTGTCAACTCAAATTATTTTCATCATCCTGTGGCTTACAGGGCTGACTCAGGAAGCCTGGTTGGGGCACTTGGTTAGGCAAACTTCTGTGCTTCTGAACAAGCAGCGTTGTTAATTCTGCTTTGGCAAGTAAATGTCTTGACTCCCCTTGTGGATACGACCAAAGGACTGTGTTGATACCTATGCTGGAATTCAATGCGTGCTTTCATTCTCTTCTGCATTTCTAAAGTATTTCCAAGCCTTTTGCATAATGAAAGTAAATTAAGCTGTGGAAATTTTGGAAGTAATTGCTTTGAAAATGACATATAGTATGAAGAAGATTTGAAGATGTAGTTCAATATTTTGTTTTAAATGGATTTATAATTACATATGGGGTTTCTTTGCTTCCACAGCCCTGAATGGGATGGAAGGAAAGGATGACAGTGTGTGTGGGAGTATTGATTTTATATAACTAGACTATTAAATGATAGCAAAAAATGAATCTCTTGGTAGATACCGCAAAGGATGATATTGCATTCGTCTGTCACTAGGGAAGGAAAAGAAGCTTTAGACTAATACCTTATCTTTTGATATAGATTTTTATAGACTTTTTTTCTTTTATAATTGAATTAGAATTGTTGCACTTTTAACCTTTTTAGTAACTACTCATTCAAGTATTGACACATGTGTGTATTTGATTGGTATCACACTTGTTGTGCAAGAGCAGACAAATGGACATCTAGCTCCCCAGAAATGTCTCTCAGTAACTGCAAATTCCAAGAAAATGTATAATTTATAATAACATTGATTTCCACTTTTTCCCTTTACTTGAACTTGAACTTGAAGTTGACAGCGCTGGCTATTAAAATTCTCTGTTAGGCTTCAGGTAGAAATATAGTTCAAACAATCTCAGTATATGATGCTTAAATCATGTCAGCACATCTGCAAGGTCTTTATGACTGTTTAGTAGAGTTTGGCGGCATTATGTTGATTATAATAGTTACATCCAGTAAAAAATGCAGGACTTTACTTAACAAAACTATTTTAAATTTTGTGTTGAATTATCATTATTACATAAGAGGTTAAAAAGTGTTTATGATATTGTGAGGTACCGATTTATTTTCTTTAATTTGAGTTGCATTTTTAAGCTGTCCTAAACGGTGGGGTGGCAATACTTTAAGGAAGGTGATTATATTATGTACAGTTTTTAATCCCTTTTTTACTTTAAATATTTGGGAATAAAGCAAGTGTCTTAGAAATTATTTATTTATTTATTTATTTATTACTAGCGATTGCTAAATTCCTCTAATTTAGAGATTCAGAAATTCCTGATCAGGAATTAGTAGTATGATGTAGCTAGAAAACACATTGGAACTGGAAAGCAAACATGTATTTCATATGGAAATATGACAACAGAGAGGCATGCTGAATTTTCATGTCGATACAATATATGTTTGAGTTGGTAAAGAGGCAGTTCTCAAAAACAAATGGAAACCTTTCATCTAATATGCATAACTGATATGAGAGTAATGATGATCCAGAGATGGCCTCTGGGATCTCAGAGTAATTTTTTTAATATGTATGCAGAAGATAGAATATTTTGCATTTTTTTGGTGTGCAGAAAACAATATACCTGTCCTGTATCACCCTGAGAGATGAGGTTCAATGCATCTTAGTACCAGTAATGCTGCTGGGAGTTTCATGTGAGAAGGTAATACAACACCTTTCTTAATGCAGAGAAATAGGTAATTTATGAGCATAACATATTAAGGCCTAATCTTGTACTTCCCCCGTGAGGTGTGTCTCAAGTGGGACTATTTGCATAGGCAAGGATAATAATATCTAGTTTCCTATTTCCACAAATACAAGCATCAGAAGTTAAACTATGTGCAACGCCAGCAACATGAAAGGGCTTGCTTAACAAACAGTTTTTATTCTTATTTTAAATAAAACATACTTCCCAACCATTTTTTTTTTTAATTGTGTTTTAATGAAAATACCTGTGCTCAGCTGGGGAAGCCTTATCTGTGTGAACAGTTCCAGTAACATCAAAGTTTGTGGCTAATTATGCTACAGAATAACTGAACAGTGGCACAGGCTCATGCTCTCAGGGAGTTTCTTTAGGTATAGAAAGTTCTTTTTGTTTTTTTTCCCCTTCCACTCCATCCTCTGCCTTTCAAGTGGCAATTTTTTTGGTTGGTTGGCTAGGGAGGATTTTGTCAGCCATTAGGCTCTGAATATCTCTTTCCTTTAATATAAATTGTAACTTTACACACAAGTGATCTTTTATAACTCAGTGGGGACTACCTGTGAATCTAGGACTGCATGTCGTCCTCATTCTTTTGGGCAGCGATTACTTTTCATCTGTGACAGTTCAGAGCATATTGTCAGCACTCTAAACAAGCAGTAAGTAGTAACTACACATAAAATATCAGGCTTAGATTTATCAGTGTGCAGAAAAGTACAGTTTTGTTGTTTTGTTGCTATGTGTCGATAGCTTGTTTTTTGCTCGCCTTTTTTTTTTTTTTTTTTTTTTTAAGACACAAATGCTTTCTCCCTTGTGCTTAAATAACTCCAAACGGGCAAAATTATCCTGTGTTGACCTTTCCAAAGTATCTCCTTTTGGAACTAAAACCAGGTAGGAGAAATATTATCCCAGACATATGCCTTTTGAGGAGGCATACATGATGGAAAAGACATGGACAGAAGTGAAAAACTATTTTTCAACATGACCTTTAACATCCATCCCCAGATGGTGCTCTGTGAGTAGCTGTGGTGGTTTTTGCTTTGGAAAGTCTTGGTTTAACCTAATGCTTGGCATGCCAAGGCTCTCTGCAGTCTGCATCCTCATTATGGCCGATGCATTTCTGATAATACAGGCTTTGGATAGAAATACGCTGGTAGAGGTTGTGTTGGTGATGTAACAATCTCTATTTGGAGAGGTGAGGGTCAGGTTGTGGTGCTTTAGGAGATGTTAGGTTTGTTAGTTGTTAGGTTGTGTAGGAAAAGGTGAATGAGGTGTGACTGTATTTGTCCTTTTTGTTTCTTTGTTTTCCTGAAAGATTGCAGGCATCCTCCTATTAGTGTTTCTAAGATGTGCATATCTCCCACAAGACTCTATTCATGCTACTCATAAAACTGAATGACCTTTCACTGAATCAAAGGCAGACTATCTCCAGAATAATCACAATCTTTATATCCTAAAAATGCCTTGGGTTTGTGTGTAGGGTGTGTGGTTGTGGTGTTTTGTTTTGGTTTGGTTTTGTTTGTTTGTTTGTGTGTGTTTGTTTGTTGTTTGGTTTGTGGTTGGTTTTTTTTTTTCCCACACAGACCTTTTCTGGATTGTACTGTGTTGTCTTTCCTGCTCTGCCCTCCTTGATGCATTGTGTGTGATCAGGTGTAAGTTGGTGCTGTGAACTTAGAGCTGCTGCTTTGGGATCTTGCTGGTGGAATCTTGCTTGTATTTCATAGAGTGGGTGGTGACAGTGGGAAAAAGCACCAGTGTGCTGATCCAACCTCTCCTTTCTGGTGGTATTCCTAAATTACATACAGCAACAGACTTGGCAACATTGGCTGAATTAACTCAGGCTAATAATTTTGGTCATTTATGGGATTTTAAAAAAAAAAAAAAAGTTAAATTGGTTCTCAAATTACAGAAGGTTACACCAGGAGGTGGTTGTGGAGTCCAGTAGCAGATGTTGCCTGCTAGAGCAGAGGGCTGAGAGTTTGAGGGCATTGAAGAAGGGTAAAGAGAAAAAATAAGCTGCAAGTCCATTTTGAAAGCTTTTGATTTCATCTCTGTTGTAGTTTTTTATGGTGTTTAGAAACCCATTTCAGGATGGCTTTTCCAGCTTCAGATACTGGTGATGGCATAAGGTTAAATTTAAAAAAAAAAAAGTGCTGTGAAGTTGTAGTAACTCTAGTAGCAGAAAAAAGTTGAAGCCACAGGGGTGAGCAACAGCTGACTTATCAAAGTGTCGAGTACGTTTTATCTTAGTTCTCAGTCCTTTTGTAAGGTATTAATGGTTTATTTGAAATGCAAATGAGAGGACAAAATTTTATTGCAAAACCATATTCCACATCAAGCTTTGATGTCTGATTATACAGAAAGACCTTGCAAAATTTTTCTGTAGTTTTAAACATCAGCTCAACATATTCTTAAAGGTCCTACATTAAAGAGAAAAGACTTTATAAGCAAACAGCAGTTGCTGTTTTGAGTGCAGTTTCTTATTCTTCAAAGCATCAAACATGAGAATCAGTAAGTCCCCTTTGTTTAAGTTGAGTGGAAAGAGAGGGCAGGAGGTGAGTAAAGACACTGTGGCTGGTTGGTTGGTTGTTTTTTTTTCAGAGAGTATTTTATACAGCCCTTTTGTACCACCTGACCAGGAATCAATAGTACTTTATTGGAAAACAAACAAGCAAAATGAAAACCCAGGAAAGCTCCTGGAAATTGCCTCTGGGAAATGAAACCTTCCTTAAACTTTCAGCATTTACAAAAATGGGCAGCAATGCCACTGCAGTTGTTAAACTTTACTTCTTTTCAGGACCTTTCTAAATATTTTTTTTTTTTTTGTCAGAAAGCATAGCCTGCTGTTTTTGTGGAATATAAATAATTGCATATTCTTTTATGTGCTGTATATGTACAGTGACTTCTACTTTTTTCCCCCCTCAACTTTGTTCTTGCTACCTTCTCTCTTCCTTCACTTCCATCCCCAACTCTGTTTCTTTACAGTGGCATAAATGGCAACAAAATTGCAAGGAAGTGTAGAAGTATTCTTAAACGAGATTGTCTCTGAGAAACTTTTGATCTTGTGGTTTCCACTTTGTCTTAACCTGTGTGCCTTCCTGAACTCAGCAACTGTTACTGCTCAACAAGGTAGAAGAGAATTCAACTCTGTAATGCAAGCTGGAAACTGTCAAAGTGAAATGGAAGCGTTTTTCTAAGGAAAGAAAAGATTTGAGCAATTCATCAAGGAAATGTGACAAAGCTGTGATAATTTGTAAATGAAATAACACTGATTTTGAAGTGTCATCATCAAAACAAACATTGTTGACCTATTCTGCTAATCCTTTTTCTTTGACCACTTCACACGACTCTGGCCTCAAGCCTGGGAGGAAAGTGTCCTCAAGTTATTAATGTGGGTTTTATCTTTCACGTGCTTTTTTTGTTGCTTCAATTTTTTTATTTTTTATTTTTTATTTTTTTTTTTAGAAGTAGAAATGAATAGAATTGTGTAAGTTGAAGATGGTTAACTTTTTGGGTAGGATTTACCTTTTTGAGGATTCCTCAGGCATAAGGTATAGATGTCAAGACCTCAGTTAATTACAATTGGTGGAAGGAACAGCACTTTCAGGATGGAGTTCAATTCATATAATGGATATCTGAATTTGTGCCTTAAAAATGCCTATTTCCCTTCATTGCCTAGAGAAGCTTGGGTAGCTAACTCAGGTCTAGGTATTTATGTAGTTATGTAAATTTAGAAATTAATTTTATGCTCTAACTTGACAGCATCTATTAAAAAATGGACCTAGGCATCAGTGTAGACAGTTAAATTCACACTTACGTATGTTGTGCAACAGCTGCCAAAGAATAATACAAATATTCAGAAGTTAAAAGAATGGGAGAAAATTGCTGAGAACACTATGGCTATGATATTATTAAAAAATAAGAAAAGTCAGTGCTGTGCCCTCACGTGGCATGTTGTTTAGTTCTAATTGCTGCATCAGGAAGACATATTGGAGAAATAGAATGGTTGAGAGAGAAGATGAGAATGACAGGGATATGGAGGTAATGTTCACATATGAGAAGAGACGGAAAAAGACTTGGACTGTTTAGGGAGAGACAAATAAGGGGGAAACAGTAAAACTAGCCAAAGTAATGATTACAGTAAAGAAAAAAAGGCTGAGACTTTGTAGTTTATTTTTAAAGCTTGAATAGAAGAACAAGGAAACACTGATTGAAGCTGGAAGGGGGAAATTGAAAACTGATGGAAGAAAAGACTTTATTCACCCACTGTGTAGTTAACCCATGGCAGCTGTTTCCCTAAGATGATATTGAAGCTAGTGTTTTACCAGCCTTGGAAAAAGGAACTTGAAATGTATGTACGGGAACAAGAAAAACATCTACAGTGATTATAGTATGCATCATCCCTCCTCAAAAGCAAGAGAGGAGCTTTGAGTGTTTTCAAAGCAATTTCAGTGCTCCTAGAATAGTGTGACTTTGGGATAATTTCAGATTTCACCGGTCTGAACCAAGTAGAAAGTAAATGGTTTTGAAGAAGTTTTTTTCAATAGTTAATTTGTTTATGCAAAATAAACTGTTTGAAACCAGCAGATTGGTTATTGCTTGTTTATCATCTGCTTTCATTTATTCAATTTTATGCAAAATCTGTTGTGGCCCTCTATCAAAATGAAGGCATATTTTTGTTTGTGATATATTAGGGGCAAAATAAAAGCAATATTTCAAAAAGAGTGGGCTAAATCAGTTTCAGTATATTGTCTGGCTGGGAGATGAGCTTAAAGGAATCTCAAAGCAATTCAAGCAGGTTGCAGCCTTTCAATGCTAATTGGGTTTGTCTGCAGTGTTATTGATAGAGCCTCTAAGGAAGAGAATGAGAATTCATTATTCTTTATATGAATAACTGAAGGAAGAGGAAGTGAATTAAAGGGAGATGTTATTTTTCTTCCTAAAGTCTATCAAACCAATTTCACTCATTTCAATCTAGTGTCTGGTGGTCAATGTAATGTTTTAGATTTTATTCTGTTTGAAGGTCATTAAATATTTGTTGCAAATACTTGTGGTTTTTTTTACTTAAGCAGCTTGCAAAAATGTGATCTCTTGTTGATTGCTCCAGTTGAGGGGTGAAACTTAGCAACGTAGTCCATTTCTTTGTCAGCTTTGGTCTATTCCACAAGGATTATATGAAGTCCTGTTTCTCTGAGTTAAGAAGAACTAAGTTTTCTGGAAGCCTAAAGATTGTTTTAACCAGGATCTGCCATCAAGGTGCTCCTTGAACACTTTTAAGTGCCTCTGTGCCTTTTTTTGGCCAAGGAGATCTGGAATTTCTGTTGCTGGTTGCTCACTCCTCTTATTGGCATTGCACTATGCTGTGCAATTCCCTGATTTTCACCTGAAGCTGGGATGGGGTTTGGGCTGTAAGGGATTGGTGTGTGAAAGAAACTCAGCAGCTTCCTGCAGTCATCTTGTGGTCCATGTGGAAAAAGTATGTGGAGACTACTTCCAGAAGGGTTTAACAAATATGTATGTGGTAGCACACTGTTTAGAAGTGGTGGGAACAAACCAAAAAGGAGCTGCTTGGAAGTAAACCATGGGGATTTTTGCTTCCTAATATGAAATTGCATTCTGGCTGTGTGCACTTCTATTCCCTTTCTCAGTGTAGTTTGATGTGGTCCAACGCTGAATGTTACTAACTGAAAATTTCCATGAAACTGCTACTGCACTGAGGATTGAATTGGGTTAGAATGTGATTTGGAATGAGCAAGAAGGAGTTTAATACCGGGAGCGATGGGCCTGTGTTCAGTAGTGCATACCAGCTGCTGTTTTGATGTGAAGGGCATGAAAGCATCACCAAATTGGGAGATTAAACTAGGTTTATGGCTGCTTTCTGTTACTTTCAAAGAGAGTGTTGTACTGTACTGGTGAATCTCTCATTTTCAGACTGGTTTGAAAAAGAAAGGCCATTCATCTTGTAAATTTATTTTGTTAAACTCTGGGAAAATGGATGTTGTTGATAGGACTACTTTTTCCACAGACTCACAATAAAAACTGGAGACCACCTGTAAAGAATGTGCTGGATGCTTTATGTACATATATGGATAGCTGTGACCCAGCTATTTTAGGATTATTTTTTTCTCAAATTTTAGTGATGATCTATTAACTTCTTTTTTTCATAAACCGGATTTAAAACAAAGAGCTTGCAAACTGTCAGATATTCACTGATGAAACGTGGTGGATGTTTTTATTCCAGCTCTTCCCAGCTGCTTTTATAGGGTCCTTCCAGCCATTCTTGCTCTATTTCTTTCTTAGATGTCTTCATACTGTTGATATAAGTATAATAACACCTTCTAGGGCAAGACGATCCAGCACAAATAAGTATCTTTGTGTATCATGAGCCTGTCTTGGGGCCTTATTTTAAGTCTTTTAAATCCATTTGGGAGATGGGTGCACAGCAAAGAAGGCCCAGATTGGTGAGACTTCTGAAGAGGTCTTCTTCCTTAGAACTTCCATGGGATGTAATGCCAGTTATCTCCTCTGCAATCAGTCCTTACATTTCCAGGCCTTAATGCTAATATATTTGACATAGTGGAAGCTTCTTCTTGAAGTTGCTTGACCTTCTTGCTGTCAGATGCATAATTTCTAAAGTAATAATAATAATAATTTCCTCTGAACTGTTCCATTCTCACAACAAAATATCATACTTAGTAATACTTAATACTGTAGCATAATAGACAAAACTATATTAAATATATCTATGTTATTGTTAAATGAAGTGTGGTAATATTGTAAGTAAAAAGCAAAAACGGTAAATATTTCTGCATTAACGTCCTAGGTAAATGGAGTTTAATTATTTACTGTATAAGATGTGATATTCACTTGGTAACTGCTGAATGAAAGAGGAGAGGATACATATTTAAACTGAACTTGGTTTGAATTCTGCAGGCACTGAACACAGAATCATTTCAGCTTTTTGTATTATAGTTTTTGTGGAGTTTTTAAAGGAGGGGGAGGGAGATTTTGTAGGATTATAATTGTGTGTGAAACCCAAACTCTGAAACTAATGAGGATATTTGCCCAAGTTTTTGGATGTATATACTTTACTATAGGTATGTAATAATCCTTGTAAATCTACTCGGCCTGACAGACAACGAGAAATTGTCTGTAATCAGTATTCGTGTGTATGTGTGTGTGTGTGTATATATATATATATATATATATATAAATGTGAAGGCTTTACATCTGTAAAGAAGAAATGTTTTGGAATGAAGTTTTAGGACACATGAATTTTAATTTGCTCTAACTCAACTTTCTTTTTTAAAAAGAATGACACTGTGATAACCTGTGTTTTGCCATAGGTAGGCTGAGAGAGAAGTGTGTCATGGCACGTGTTACTAGGAGATGAGTGAGTGAGTAGCGTGGCTTTCTTAAATTGTTAGTGCTCCTCTGTGTATCACAGTGACTGGCAGGCCACGGAGCATGTCCACTTGGTCTGTTGAGCCCACAAGACATCTGTCTTTCAAATAACACTGTTGCTAGCTGCTGTTGAACTGAACCCTGGCATAGAGTTTTTCTGAGGGTTTTTTGGACCACTTCAGTATTGAAGATTTTTGATACTATCTATGTGCCTGCTTCACAATTGTGTTTCATTGTTCTTTTGTGCTGGTTCACCTATGACTGAATTTGCAGAGCACACAAAGTGGTCACAGCCAGTGTGGAGAAAAATACCCCCACCCTGTTTCTACCTGTAAATGACACTAATTTTAAAATTGGTGAGAAAGCAAAATATCACTGTATCTTCTCAGTACCTGGCATGCTCCAATGATGCAAATAGAAATCTGGTTTAAAGTGAATTTATAGTAAAATGAAACCTATTCTTATGCCATTGTTGTCATCAATGAAATACCAGTGACTGTAGCCCTACACTTGTATTAACTTCCTTAGAAAATTATAATAATTTGGTTTGAGAATGGGAATGTTGTTAAAAAAATTGCTCTCTTTAATGGCTATGTTTTGAGAATCAGCAGAAATAGTTATAGGTATGTTCATGGTGGCACTTCATTCAAAATTATTGTTTACTCTCTTTGAAATGGTGAGCAAAGCTTTCCTTTATTAGCTCTGTCTTTACCTGCGACGGAGATGACTCTTTTTCATTGCTTTCCAAAGGGAGATACCACAAACTGGTAACATTAGGAGGCAGGCTCATTAAATGAGAATATGATGATGTTTCAAGGCATTCAGAATTAGCAATACATGCTTCAAGTGAGTATCTGGTCTCCATTACAAACCATATACTGCAATTAATTGGATGGCCTTTGAGAATATTTCCAGCCATCTGGATATCTACAAAAGTGGTGAAGGAGCTTTAGCTCTTCAGGTTAACAGGAAAAAAAAAAAAAAAAATAAAAAAAGGCAAGCTTAAGTTTAGTATCATTTAGGTCTTCAACAGCTGTTACTGGAACTAATAGTCCATAAACTTTAGAATTCTCAACATGAAATGTTAAAGGTTGGAATGTGTCTGGCATAGCGTTAGAAACATAAATGCCATACATCTAGGTAGAGCTGATGTTTCTAGTGTTTCTGTCTAGTCAATGGACAGAGGCATCTGTAGAGGGTGATTTGTTCTGTCCTGAAATAGATGTCTCAGATGACTAGCAGAAGTCGTTGTTTCAAGGTGACCCACCAGTGCCACAGCATTAGAGAGAAACTAGATATTTGTCTTTTTAGATTGCTGGGGTGAAATCGGAGTGCTTCCAATCCAAGTACCAAACTGTAGCTTATTTAATAGAAAGGAGGAGGAAAAAAAGAGAAGGGGAAAAAAAAAGGACGACAGAAAAAGTAGTGTGAAGTGGTGATGGATTTCTCATAGCAGGTATAAGTCAAGTAGCATACTGGGAATCTCTTAAATCAGCCTGGCTTTGGAATTAAAGACATGCTCTTATAACTGGGATACTGTGGTTTTTTTGTTCGTTACTTTCACTTGTCCCACTTAGCTCTGAACCCCAAAGAGAGCGATGCAGTAGGTATTGTCTTGGCTGTTTAAATCCAACCAGTTTTTAGACTTAATTTTTTACAGTTACTCAAGCGTAGATTCTGATGATTCTGTGCTGCAAGGGTAATTACCATTTTCTCACCTTAATAGAACTTCTTTTAAAGACATTAAAGCCCTCCTATCTCTATGCATCTTTCCCAGTAATTTGGCATATACTCAGAGTATTTGAAGTGTTCATTAACCAGGTGCTACCTAGGTTAGAAGGGAAAAGGCAATCTACCATGCAACATGACCCAACAGTTACTTAAAAATGAACTAAATTCATTCCAAACCTTAGCAAATAGCATGGGCTTGTCCCTTGGGCTTATAAATGTCTTCCTTCTGCATAGATCTGTTGATCTGTTTAGGATTTCATGAAGGTTTAAGGCTATGTGAATAGACCTGGAGATTCTGGTTAAAGTTTATAAAGAGATTAAGGGACCAGAGGAAGCAGACAGACTTCTTGCAGAACTTGCCAAAGTGTTTAAACAATTTGGTGACTAAACCCAAAATTTAGCTAAACTTGGTGGCCGCTGCCTTAGTTCCTTTTAAGGACATAGTTATATGTGAGTGCTTTCAATATCTTCATAAATCTGACTACAGGAGCTAAAACCTCCAGTAAATGTCTACTTTTAGGGACTATTTTTTTAAAAAAAATCTTATCTACAGTCAACATCTGCATGTAGATCACTGGAAAAGCTCAGAAAAAAAATGAGTGCTAGGGGAAGAGCCAAGACTGAGTTCTATCCACATGCTCACTTAGATTAGAGTTTAAATTCTTGTGGTACCATTCATAGTCTTTGAACTTCGTCACACATGCCACAGGAAGAGATGTGGTCCTTACTTGAGGAACCCACAACATATAGGAAAAAATGCAAATCATGTATCACTACCATAGGTTTTGTGTGAAGACAGTAGTAATAGTAACATAGCAGTAACACAACAGACCTGAGATACCCTCTTATCATCTGTTTGTCATTAAAAAAGGTCTGTAGCTTCTCCATCAAACCATCATGGTGGAGAGGGTTCAGGTTTAGTGAAAAGAATTCACTCATTTTCACTGATGATATAAAATATATTGGTAGCTAAGATTTTTGAAACTGTTTTTCACATGTATATATACAAAAGTATAATCTCAGGCTGAATTACTCTGTGATCTTATGAATGTTAAGCATCATAAAGCAACGCGCTTCTTCCTGGTGAACTCTTAATGTCAACATGCTATTGCAATGTTATAACCATGTTTTTTTTCTGTAAAGAGCCTAACAGATGGGTATATTTTTGATCTGTTCATTCACAAAGGTGTTCAATAATTTATACGCTACTTTGCATCCCATTGTAAAACTGCTGGCAAATGAAAGCTGGAGAAGGCTGTTTGGTTTGTGGAATGCAATTCTACTCAGTGTGTCAGTTGTTTTATCTCAAGCCTCTCTCCTTTTTCCACCTGTCCCTACTGCTGCTGCTGCTTCTGTTTCATGGTGCACATACCTTCCTGACCTTCTGTCTTCCACTGTTTACCCTCTTTTCTGTCTACAAAATTTCCATGCCTGTAAAGACATCCTAACCTGCCAGAGCCTGCTCCTAGTTTTCATCTTCTATTTGGAGTAATGATTTTGCAGGGGGAAAAAAACAAAACAAAAACAAACAAAGAAAAGTAACCCAAACAGTAAGTTTGCACCATTTACACTGGAAGGAGGTAGAAGTAAAATCTATATTCTCTACTTAACCTATTGGTAATTATTCCCTCTTGACCCATCAGCTGAGTAGCTGGACATGGAGCCCTGTGAACACTATTCTCTCTTCAGAAAGTTGCTTCGCTGCTTGTAGCTTTAAGCAAAATTTCTTTACCTTGTTTGAACAAATGTCAAGCATGAAATATTGTGGTTAGCGTCAAAAAGCTGAATGATTCATGTATTTCTGTAATGTTTATTTTCTGTTCTGCAAGTTGACAGACTGACTCAAGAATTCACAGTTAAGAAATTAAACGTCTTGGAAGGCTCTACTGACCTCAGAATTAAAGAAATAAATCAGTTTAACTGGGGATAGTGCCATGTGAATTAACAAATTATTTTGTTACATGTATGAATTGAGGACAGTGAGAAAGGCATCTAGAAAAATTCAGGTTGGTAATTTTTTCTTAAATCAAGGTCAGTAGTGACACCCACTGCATTCAGTGCATGAAGTTTTTCTGCCAACTGCGGTGCATTAAGGAAGGAGAGGAAGCCATTCCACTTCAGACAGTATTTCACTGTTGAAACATAAATAAATGTGACATAATTTTGGTTAAACTGTGAAAATCAGGGAAGTTCTATTTGTGAATAATTTGATTGTAGATGTATGTACACACTAATGATATTTTCACTTTAAAAGTGTTAAACACACGAGGCGCTCGCATCTCAGCGTGAGTAGAGATCATTTCAATAATTGATATTCTGTCAGATTTTACTAGTAATCAATAGAAAAGGTTGACAGCAACATCACATATTAGCATATGGTTTTGCTTTGTTTTTCCATTTATTGAGAAAACAAATATTACACATTTTCACATAAACCCCATAAATTGTGGACAGGTTCTCACTCTCCATAAATTGTCCTTATGACTGCAGTAAATTAATTAAGAGAAGTCTTTCAGACTGTTACTAGTTAAAATCTTTTCCAGGAGTGATGGTTTGATTTTTTTCCAAAGACATTTGCAAGGCAAGATCAGCTAGCTGGAACTGGGAGCAGATATCTCAGCAGTCATTGCACGGTCAAAATTGAGCTGAAGGTAGTTAAAAGTCTTGAAACTGAAGCCAGTAATGCTGTAGTTCACAAGGACAGGAAAAAAAAGGAGCCAGAGTGGGAAGTAAAGAGGAGGATAAGAAAATTCAGATGGGAGAAGGGTGCATTTGCAAAGGCCAGGAAAAAGGAATCTGCAGTGACAGTTTGATAATATAATATACTGAACAAGAGTGAGTAGTATGAAAAACATACCTTAGATTTGACACACAGTGCCTGCAAAATGTAGATGCATGACAAAAAGGAGCCCGAGTAGAAAGTTGGGTCTGAACCAGAATAAAACAGTTCCATCTCCTGAACATCACGGGGTTTTGTTCAGTAGAATATGTATTTTGCTAAGTAAGCCTAACTCTAACTTAAGAGAAGGTTTAGTTGGTTTAATCAGGTATTTGGTTGAGATTTATAACAAATTAATGAGATCAATTTAAAATTGATTCAAGTTAAACCAGTTCAATTTCTCACGAAGATTGTATTTCAGATGGATCAACTACTGCAACAAGAGATTAGGGCAAAGTTTTTGCATAAGGAGAGTTTCTGGATAGTTGGCAGTTATGAAAATCCAACTTCTCACTGATGGTTTAATCAAATATGGGAACTTAACTCTCTTCTCTCCTTGTCTCTTGGCCTTAGTGACTTGCCCAGGGTCACTCTGTGAGTTAAAGGCAGAGCTGGAAATAAAACTGAAGAATTATTATTCCTAGTCACAGGCACTAACCACAAGACAATCTTTCTCCTCGTTTCCCTTTTAATGGACTACACTTGCACTTAGCATTCCACACCAGTCAACAGAGGAAAATTATTGGCTATAGTTAGACAGGCGCACTAAGCAGTACCTCAGAGTTTATGGATGAAAACAGCTATAAAAATGCTCAGGTTTATTATTATTATTTATTGTTTGCAAACATGGAAATTCAATAAAAGTTTACAGATAAAGGAGGCCCAGCACAGGACTTAAGTTTCCTATTATTTCTTTTCTGTTCCAAAAGCAATATGCATTACTTAAAATATTTAGCTGGAAGATGTTATTGCCAACATTTTTCCAATGTCTATTCCTGGAAAAATATATTAAAATATGGAAGAACTTGTTATGAAAAATTATGTTAAATTATCCTGTTATCATTCTTGTCATCTGTTCTTCACCAAGTAATTGTTACATAAGAGTATAAACCAGGACCTACTAGTGAGATCAAGAGTGCCTGGTTACCTTCCAAAGGGTTTTCTTTCATAGTCAGATCATTTTCACAAGGCAGCAAGCAGTGTTTGTTTTGCATATCAGCTGCCAGTAATGATGTAAGCGAGCTGTGGAGGTATGCCATGTGAGCTGTGGAGATGTGCCATACAGCTTGCCGTGGGGAGCAGAGAATAACCTTTAGGATGTGTGCAATAACGCGGCTTGAGAGGGCAACACCTGGTCGTGTTCAGGAATTGCAAGCTACTGTCATGAGGAGAGAACCTACCCCCATGCATTCAGGGTGCTAGACAGGTGCTACATCTATCTAGTTCCAGAATGAAGAGGTAGTGGTGTAAAATACTGACTGATACTTCCGAGGGCCACGAGGCCCTGCAGCAGCTGGTGTGTATTTTTTGATTTGGAATATCTAGTACCTTTTGTTTGTAGAATGAGCATCTATAAGGTGGTGAAATTGGGAATTGGTGCTGCTAATAGGTAATATGATGGTACTGTTAAGAAAACTGTCATGAGCAAGTAGTCCATTAGTACCTCTGCAGAAATGAGGCAGGTACTTGTGGATGCTGTGCTTGGGGAAGTTAGCCATATGCAGACGCATAACATATGCACTTGTATGTCTGGTATTGCTACCTGTGCTAAACTTGAAAAATGTGACAAAAATTACAGTTTTGTGAGGACCTGCAGACAGGTAAAAGTGTGTTGGTGTTCCTGGAACTGTGTGGAGCGTCTTGTCATTTTTCATGACCATCCTGTGCTTTTTTCAATTTAAAGGACTTCTCTCTTCTCTTTATGTTTATTTATTAATTACCAAAGAATTAAGAGTATAATCAGCCTCAGCTGGCCAAGAAATAGCAATTTTAAAGCTCCTGCTCCTTGGCTGTTTGAGTGACTCATATACTTGAGTTTTGTTTATTCTTTAATGCTAAATCCTAATAGAATGAGGGAGAAGGCAAGCAAGCAAGCCTCAGAACCTAACACAAAACACAGTCAACAAGTAGCAGAATCCAATAGCAAATTTCAGGCTTCACTTGACAACAAATTAATTCTGCATTCTGCATTCTAACTGTGCTCTCCAGTTCATTAACATTCCAGTTTCTTTTGAGCTTTCTGAGCACTGCATTTAATTCTAACACATCCCAGTTTTTCTGCATAACCTCACTCCACCACAACATTCCAATAGCAGGAACGGCTTAGGGAAATTTATCTTTTTTTTTTTTACCTCCTTTCCAACTTATTTCTCATGAAGAGTTTTGCCATCAGCTTCAATATCAGGCAATATTTCACCAAGCACGCATTGAAAATGAGGATAAAGTATGTAAGTATGAATACATCAGTAAAAATAGCTTCCCTTTTTTTTTTTTTTTTTTTTTTTTTAAATTTTTAAGCCATTTGGATCTTTCAGAACTCTCTTAAGTCATTAATATTGTTATGGTACTCTCTAGTCTCAGTAGAGAGACTTAACCTATTAAATAGATTCAAGAAGGGTGCGAAACTCTCCATGATAACAATACCAGGCTTGTTTTGCAAGATTCCTCTCTACCCTCTCCACCCTTTAGAAAGAGATAATTTATAACTAGGAATATGAAAATAACACAAAGAATTGCTTTTAATGTGAAAATGAATACAGTAAAATTTACTGAATAAGAAGCCGTGTACTCTTGTTGATACAAAGTACAAATGACATAAATTTTCAAGCTCTGCATTTGCAACCTGATCAACTTGAGTATGAGAAATATCCTTATCTCCTGGTGCATGAGATTTTTATGCATTCCTCTAAAGCACTAGACCACAGCTGGGGACAGATGATGATGATCTGTGGCACTTAGTGTAAAATTTCCCAGAAAAATACATATTTGGTATGCTAAGCATTTGTTCCTTGAATAAATAGTATTCCAAAAACTGAGTGTTTGGCAGACTGCAATGCAAAGTGTGAAACAGAAGGCATTTTTTTTTGTTGTTTTTGTTTGTTTGTTTTTAATTTTGGTTATCCTTTAATAAAAGGTGAGGGTTGCAATATAATTCTTTTGCTCTGTTTCATGCACCTCAGTCACAAATACAGAATGGAAATGTAGTGCAACTCGTCACCTTTACAAGCTGCTCCGTGGCCAAGTGTCAGTGGACTCAGACTTGGCTTCAGAGCCCATGTTCCTGAGATTATTTCTGGCTTTCATGTGGTGGCTGTGTAATATACAACACGTACACTAAGCAGGGATTATAACCTAGTTTCTACCACTTCCCACTGAGTACCTTGAGTTCAAAGCCATAGAAACAGACCACTCTGTCTGCAGATACCTTCTAATGTGCAGCCACGAAATGCACTTCAACCAGACTCCTGTAGCCTGGTGGACAGGCACTCTGACTTGTATTCCTCTCATTAAATTCTAGACACTTAACTGAAAGGAATTCAAGATCTTAATCATAGCATGATAAAATGGTTTGGGTTATAAGGGTCCTTAAAGATCATCTAGTTCTAACCCCCCTTCCACGAACAGGCACACCTCCCATTAGAACAGGTTGCTCAAAGCCCCATCCAGCCTGGTCTTGAACACATCCAGTGATGGAGCATCCACAACAGCATCCCTGGGCAGCTTGTTCCAATGTCTCATAGTGAAGAATTTCTTCATTATATCTGATCTAAATGTACCCTCTTCCAGTTTAAAGCTATTACCCCTTGTCCTATTACTATATGCCTTTGTAAAAAGTCCCTCTCCAGCTTTCTTATAGGTCCCCTTTAGGTACTGAAGGGCCATAAGGTCTTCTGGGAACCATTTCTTCTTCAGGCTGAACAACCCCAACTCTCTCAGCCTGTCAGTAATGAATGGAAAAAGAGAAGCAGCTCTCCATCAAACGTTCACAGGTAAATTGCCCATTGGACATACACAAACACACACACATATACAGCCTCTCAACCCAGAGAGATACTCAACAAATTCTGTCCAAGTTTAGGAAAGCATCTAGAATTAGACGTAGAAAGATTTGCCTCTGAGATGTGTGACAGGTGAGTTTGAGTGTTTTTTTATCCAAGGGAAGACCCAGATCCCACCTCTTCCATTGCAGATTATATAGGCTAACCTACGGGGCACTAAATAATTATTGTCACTTACTGTTGGATGTGGCGTATAGATATGAGTCCTATCTGCAGATGTGGCACCTGGATTTCAAGTGGAGGGAGCCGGCAGGCCCTTACTTAGGTGCCTTCACTTCAGAGCATGGCACAAATTTGGAGACAAGCCCGATGTCTAGCTGTAGGTTTCTCCTTGCTAACTTTGGGGCTTTCTAGGTGCTTTTTTCTTAAGAGGATACAGCGTCCTTGGTTAAAAGCAAGGCAAGAACACTGGGATGTCACTGCCTCTCTCTGTGAACTGGTTTATGTAGCAGCAACAGTCACAGACTTGGCTCAGGACTAGGCAGGTTTCCGATACGTCCCAGAGCCATTCAGATCTTCAGCTCCTCTGCTAATGCTGTTCTCTTTCCTGCTCTGCAGGATAAGGGGTAATACTCTTCACTTCTCTCTGTTCTGGATGAAGTGAGCAGGAGCAGGGCTGGCTGCACCCACAGGAGATTACTAATCACTTCTGGCAGCTTGGTATTAATATACCCATCACAGCGTCAAATCCTGGTGCTCTGAAAAGGCATATGCATCTTCTTAAAGCTCTTAGCCTGGAAAACATATCTTAGTTGCCAATAGGGTTATTTCTGCTAGAACCATAATCTCCTTTCCCCAGTTTTTACACTGAACACAGTCACCTAGCTGGTTTTATTTGCAGTTCTAAGTCTATAGTAAACTGTGTGACTTAAGCAGGTTACGTAACAATGCAATACATAAGTCCTGACCAACTCAAAATAAGCTACTCCTTTGCATACGTGAAAACGTTACTGAACAGAATGATCATGCTTGCATGATCCTTTTTTCCTCTCACTATAAGAATTAGAGTGAAATGCTAATTATTGATTCATAGTTATGCCATTTAAAATTTAAACTTGACAGATTTGTGAACAATCTAACAGTACTGGTTCTCCAGAATTATTTTGTTTCTTTGCCTGAAGAAGTGATGATATATTAATATCAGAAGATGTTACAGTAGCATTTTGGCCAATGTAGTATGAAATGCCTTGCTATAAAAGCACTGTCTGTCAAGCATGCAGTTAGGTGGCTTGCTGAGGAAGGAGGTCCTAAAGTGGGAAATTAAAAACTGCCTTCCTTTTTGTGATGTCTCTAGTTTAGTATCTTGAAATCCTGAGGAACTGTGTATTTTTGAGGGTTTGGTGTTTTGTTTTTAAATAATGGGGAAGAAGTGATCTGCCTCACTGTATTTTGTAGTAGCACAATTATGCTGACATCTTTTGAGTACAGCTCTTTTTAAAATCTTGTAAATGAAGCAAGGAGAGTGTTGTCTCTCTCATGAAAGATAAGGGGTTACAACTGATCCAAAGCATATCACCTGAGCTATTTTTTTGTGCTAATTGCAACTTTATCCAAAGCCATATTGTGATGACAGCTGATAGGTCTGCTGCAGGGCAGAAAAAAAAGTCTTGCATATCTTTAGTACCAGTAGTTTCAAAGACTGACCAGGGTTTAGTAAAAATCGTGATAATTCCAAACTCAGTAAAATCAATCTATTAAGAAGTTCAATAAATAATTTGTTGCAGCATGCTGAAACCTGTCACTGAAAATTGGGTAGATTTTTGAGTGTTACGTTTTTGTTATGCTTAAATAAATGAAATAGTTGAATAAGGTAATTTTCTCTAACTCTTCAAATGTAACAACTGTATTTCTAAGAAAAAAAAAATAATTTGGAATTAAGAAGCCCAAGTATTTTAGGTTGCATGAAAATTGAATCAGCTAAGCATTTAAAAATGTTCTTCATTTTAAATTAATAGCTGCTATATCCATTCTGCAGAGGACTCCAGCAACTCAGTGAGATTTATTACATACTTGACTTCAGTTCCTAGAAAAATACTGGAAGAAGTCACTAAAAGTACCTGTAAGTACCTAGAAAAATAAAGGAGATGAAGGATGATAAACATACCTTTGCTAAGAATAAAATGTGTCAAACCAATTTAATTTTCATCTCGCATAAAACAACAGGTCCTGTGGGTAAAGGACGGGCAATTATGTCATATGTTTTGACTTCAGCAGAAGAAATTATTGTGGGTGGATAGAAAACTGTTGAAGAACCTGTAATAGGGGAGTGTTATTAACATTTCGCTGTTAAAAAGAAGGATGCCAAGAATGTGCTTATTAAATCTGTAAAGTACTGTAAGTACTTGGAAGATAGTGAATCAAGATCATCAGGGTAGAGGTTATAATTACATAGGGAGAGGTACCTGGAAAATGTAATGACGTTACAATAAGCGGGGAATGCCTCAGTTTTGCTAAAGTTTTAATTTGATTTTCAGTGTGCATTTTAGTGCTTAAGATGCAATATTTCTGTGTAATGATGTAGTTGGAAGAGTCCATGCAAATGAAAAGGCACCTAATAGCTGTTCAAGAACAAATGCAAATATTCTAAATAATACTTGAAAGCTATTTTGCATCACAGCTGCCTACAACTTCAATATCAGCATGGCAACTGATACCTCTGCTCTACCCAGCCATAAACTTTTTCTTGCATTAACTGATATTTTGTCATTTAAGTGGGGAAAATAGAATTTATTTCATCATTTGAAAATATCAGAAGTTCTGAAATAAGGCAATTTTCATCTCTCTGTAACAATGAGAAAGCAAATACTCTTGGTAAAAGTAGTTTAGCATCATATTTGAGTATTGAATGTTATCCCCTTTGTAACTTTCTTTTTGTGCCCTATATTGCTTCAGATAGAAGTATATTAACAATTTCATACACATCCTAGTGTGCTGTCTATACCTATAACTCTATATGCATGCTAATTGTACCTGAGAGCATTATGTTTTGCAAAAGTCTAGCCTTAAACCCTCTTTTAGGAAGATGCTATTATTTTAAGAAAATTATTTACTTATATTGACAAAAAAAAAAATAGGGAAGAACTGGAATTCAAATCCCAGTTCCCTTAATAAGATTGTGTTAACCTCATTAAAGAAATTCTATTATATGTAGGAGCACTGTGGAGTTAAGTAAAGGACTGCTGAACAGTTTCTTTTCATGCTATCAAAATTATTTGGCTTAAGTGATCAAGTCTCAGCAAAATAAGTGCTTCCAAAATTTGTTTAACTTCAAAATAACTGTGGAGAATATATATGTATATAATAAAAATCTGCTGTTTAGTTACAATGTCTGCATGTCATTTGTTGTCTTTCTAGACAATACATTTTTAATGTTAATCTTATTAGTATGTTTTACCATCTTTTTCTTAGTAAGATTGTCTTATCTTCACTGAAATCACTATATTTTCTTTAATAAGATGAACGGTTAATGTACTCTTGGCATGAATTAATTTTTAATAAACCATTAATAAGTCAGGTCTCTATGGGTTTCTTTCCCTTAAAAATCAAGCCTCTTCTAACAAAGGTTTTTTGATAGATCCTGGCATTTTAATTTATTGTGGCATTTTCAATGTTATTCGTAAGAAGAAGAAAGGAGAAATTCTGACTAATCAGACTGTAGATGATTATTTTTCCCCCTCTAATACATCTTTGAGACAGTGTAAAATCTGTATTGCTAGAGAAGCTGATTCTTATAAGTTGTGGTGAAACCTTGCTTATTATACTGTGTCCTAATTTTCTAGCCATAATTAGCAAAATTGCAAATTTTATCTATTTATCTACTTGCCAGAATGTTTGTACTGTAATCAAGCACAGATTTGCTCTTCATTAGTTTTTTGCATTGATGCTTCAAAGATCTGAGCTGCAGAACTGACATTGTCCAAGTATGGAAATGGGAATTCTACTTAAAACTTGAAAACCTATTTGGGTAAACCATAGATCTACTCTTCGGTCTGCTATATGCAAGACTTACAAAGGAGATAGCATGAGTATATTGATGGTTGATTTAATATTTTCAGTGATCAGTCTTCAAGTGATAAATTAAATGTGCCCTGAGCTGCATATGAACTCCATGAAAACGCTGGGAAAAGGTGAACAAGGTGTAAGGTCTTCCAGTTCAAAACAATTTTTTTTTTTTTTTTTTCCCCAAAAGAACAAGGTTTTCCAGGGCTTAGTTATGTTGGTGTTAGCTAGACCACCTTGGAGGAAGGCAATTTGGTACTTGTGGGATGGAGTGGAAAAGGCTGAGTTGTTCTCTCCAAGGAGAGAGGTTGACTGTAGAACTGTAAACTATCCTTTTAAAAGAGAGTGACTTATATGCTAATTGCTCTGTGTAAATTCAGGAAATTTGACAGTAGGTTTATATCTTCTCACAAGTACTCAGCATTTATACCAGAGACTTTTTGTTGACTTCAGTGCACTTAACTGAATTCAGTAACTTTTCCCATTCAGTGAAGCATTAGAGTTCGGGCTGTGTAGCCAGTTGTTTCATGAATGGTATTTCTGTTAGCAGAGAACTTAGTCATTAAGAGGAGGACTTCTCTTGTATCATTTTGTGCATCTGTAGCTCTGTTTCAATATAGGCTTCAAAAAGGAATGGATAAAACAACCTGAAGAACTTCTCATTGGCCTGGGTTTATAAACTATAAGCTATATATCTATCATGGTTACTTCCAAAAAGCTTGTCAGCTTCTTGCTTTGAAGGTGCTGACAGTTTCTGCTGTGGTACAGTTTTTGAATAAGCCTGCAAGCGTGCAAGTGGAATCCAAGATAACCTTTTACTAACACTAAAAGCTGATTGATCAGGTCGAGGGACAGAAGAGGCCATGCGGGGCAACGCCAAAGTCTGAAGAGGATTCTTATTCCTTTGTTGGTATTTATTTTTATTGCTGCTATATCACAAAGGTATAAGGGGAACACCCACACGTATTTCTCCGTACTGTCCTTCTGTGGCCATAAGGACCATGTTTTCTGCAAGCACCTTCTGTAAGCAATTGTTGATGCTTTGTACCTTGTATTGTTTTCTAAGTTAGTTACAGTACACTTCAGTGCTTCTGTTACCTGCTTTCTTTCCTCTGCCTGTACTTATGTTCTTACTTCAGGACAGACAGAATAAAATCTTGTTGTTTGAGCTGGGTTTTTTTCTTCAGGTTTAAAGCAATCGGGCATGGAGGATGACTATGGTGTTCAGAAAATTTCTGTGTTATGTTAAATGGTGGGGTGTGAGGGGGGTTGCTGTTATGAAGCAACTTAAAAATACCACAGACAGTTACTGTTAAAAGTTTTTGTCTGGGGTAGAGGTGGTGGAGTTTTTTTTTGTCATTTAACTACTTTCCAGGCTATGTATGTTGATTGTGGTGACTGCTTTGTGTATGGGTGCATTGATCTAGATATTTTTTATGTGTTAGAAAATTAACACAGACCTTGTTTTTGTTGTTTATCTAAGCAGTGAATAAGCATTCTTGCAGTGATGCTTTCAGGCACACAGAGTAGGTCTGTACTGTTAAGTGTATGGCCTTATTCGATGTTTTACTAGCAAGGTGATTTCAGTTCTGCTCACTTAAATGGATCTAATACGCTGGGGTGAAATAGAAAATGCTGTTCTAAAGGGATTTGCTAAATATTAGCATTAACTTCAAGAATATATATATAATAATTGATATTTTCAAATATTGTCAAATAATAATTCAGATAGACTGCATAACATGTGAAACATGACTAGATACCTACACTATAACATTAGAAAACATACAAGGATGTGTGGGAGGAAAGGTCTGAATTCTGTGAATATAAAAATCAATCTAGTTGCTCTGTTACTGAAATACTATGGGGAAAAAAAAAAAAAAAAAAACTTAGCTGGTTTGCTTTGTAGAAAGGACAGATATAAACTTCTATATTTAAGTAGGAATAATTAACTGTACAAGCACAGGATGGGTAATGACTCCTTAGGCATCAGCAATAAAAAAAAGAATGTGGGTAAATAGTTTTAACTTGGACTTAGTAAACAACTTGTTGTCAATGATGTCAAACACCATCTGGAGTGTGTGACAGGAACATTGTGTTAAACAGCAAAAGGAATTCTTTAGCCCTTCTTGGATGTCCCAAGGTCAAAAGGGATATGGACAAATTTTTAAATAAAAAAACACACACACACAAAGAAAAACCAACCAACCAACCAAAAAAACCCAACAACCAAAAACACTAATAAGAAAAAGTTGAAGGAACTTAATTTTTTTAAATACAGAGAAGGTAAGACTAAGGTATCATAACACTTTTCAAATATATAAAAGTCTGTTGCAAAGAGATTGAGAAGAGATTCAAGATCTTTCACAGGGAGGTCAGTGAGAAACCAACTTCAATTGCAGCAAGGAAGGCTTAGTTTATACATCAGAAAAAAACTTATAATAGTAAGCATGGTGAAGCTTTGAAACAGCCTAGAGAGAATGTGAAGTGTCCCTTATTTGAGACCTCAAAAGCAAGTATCTGTACTTGATATTGGGGGAACACAGTAGGAACACAGGGAGCTCTTTCACCTAGGGTGGCAGGTACATATGAACCTGATGCATTGAATAATACCTATTAGTTTCATGCTAGATTCTCGGAAACATTTTGTTTGTAATTGAATGGTTGTTTTATGGCACTGATAAATGAAACTACTAGGATGTAATGCAGGCAAATATGTGTTGAACCTGAGGAAGAGGACTGACTTATTCCCTTGCTTTTTCATTCTTTTGTGCAAAGGCATTTCTGCCTGTTAGTCTTTCAAAGGTGAAGTAGAAAACAGATCTGAACTGCTTTTTCTACCCCCTTTTTTTTTTCCTCCTAACATGTTGGTTCAGCACTTGGCAGCTCAGAGCATGACATTTCCACTGGAGAGCTGTAGTTCTGTCCTAACCCCATCCTAATGGCACCGCTGGGCCTAACACTGCTTGGCCAGTGCTTGTTACTGACTGATTTTGCAGAAACTGGCAGCAAAGGTCCTGTAAATTCCAGCTTTGTTATAGTCTTGTTTCAATGTCTTGTAACTTCTTTAGTGGGCACTGAGGTTTGCTGTTTTTTTCTTGGTTTTTTTTTTTTTTTTTTTCCCCTTCTCTCTTGTGTAACTCTGGTTGGGATTGTATCAAATGGTGTTCTTAAACACCAGGTCCAAAGCCAACTTCTCTGCTTGGTCCTGCTTTTGTTGGGAAAACAGATCTCTTCTGGTTTTGCTTTTAAACAGCAAAAGGCTTCACTTCAGGTCAGACTGTTTATCTGAAAGGCACTCCAGAGATAAAAAGAAGAATGCTGTATTTATCTTGCAGTAACAGCAACATCCAGCAAATAATGCAGCCATCTCCCTTGGCTCCTGTGCCTGAGACACAAACAAAACAGCTATAGAAAGCAGTTCATGTTGCTATAGACTCTCAATTCAAGCATTGCCTCTTAAAGAACATCTACATGGCCTTTTTTTTTCTTGTTTTCATCCCTCAGGAGGAAAAAAGACCTAGTTTTTCAGTCACAAAGGTTCTCAGTCCCAACAGATGGAAGAGCTGTCATGTCTTTTCTCCTTAAGTAAAAAAGGATATTAATCAGCTCTTTGAATTGGGTGCAAAAATCGATGGCTCCTATGTTGTTAAAGCCATTCAAAGTGGTAGTTTCAGCATATTTGTTAAACACCTTAATACAGTGAATAAATAATTTTTTTTTAAAAAGCACTACAAAAAGAAAACCCTTAGTAATTTTAGCATTAGCCAGAATGCTCACTAATAGCCTGCTTAAATATTAGTATAGATCCAGAATATAAGGTTTTTGCTTCTAACCCAAAACAGACTTAATTTTAAAACCCAGAATGAATTTCTCACATTTCTTATCCTCTAAATTCAATTTGTCACTAGCTTAGCTAGTGCTGTATGCATTGTAAGCTGTGACAGAATGGCTAGTACAGCCTGGGCTGCTCAGAAGCGACTCACAAGGCAGATGGGTGCTGCTTCACTGCATTTCTGATTTTGAACTGATCTATAGCATACAGCTGAACCTCTGCTGCAATAGCCTCCAGCGGTGGCATTTCAAGCTACTGGAATAGGATGAATACATTGAGTCTTTTGGCAAATATAAACTTCTTTGCTCAGAGAAGGTGAGAGTAGCAGTGGGAAATATTTCTTCTGTAATTAACATTGGGTCTGTCACTGAAATTGTCCTGGTGTGTTTTTTTTTTTTTTTTTTTTTTTGTTTTGTTTTTTTTTTTTTGATTGGTTGGTTGGCTTGTTTCAGAATACATAACTTCATATTGTTTGCTGATACAGTTCATTCAAGGCTCTGTGACCATCCATCCATCCATGGATCTCTTTAGTTTTTCTAAATTCCAGAATAAACATTGCTTTGAAAGATGGGGCATCATTGTGCAGAATTCTGTTAAATCTGAGAAATAAGAGTTCCTGTTCACTACATAAGGAAATAGGCAATTATGTTGTTCTGGCTATACAATGACAATAGCCTTTAACAGAAATACATATCACATCTCTCTTATGATAAAACACATTTGAAAAAACAAAGTTGGAATGTGTGAAATCTGAGAGACTTGAGATCTGAGTTTCATTCTGCACATAGAACTAAGATACAAATGTTTAATTCCTATACAGCAGATGGGTGTCCTAACCTCTGTGTATTGGGTGGTCTGCCTTGATGAGGCTTTAGCTCTGGGAAGATCTTGAGTAGTTGGATACATAATGAAAAGTTTCATGCCCTGCACTAGTTCAGTGTTATAGCTACTCTTGGTAGCCATCACAGAATGATTGAGGTTGGATAGCACCTCTGGAGGTCATCTGGTCCAACCTTGCTCAGGCCAGTAGCCCAGAGCTGTGTCCAGGTGTCCAGACAGTTTTTTTGTTTTTTTTTAAATATCTCTAAGGATAGAGACTCCACAAGTTCTCTGAACAGCCTGTGCCAGTATTTGGTCATCCTCACACCAAGAAGGTGTTTCCTGATCTTCAGAAGGAACATCCCATGTTTCAATTTGTGCCCACTGCTTCTAGTGTGGTCACTGGACACCACTGAAAAGAGCCCACATCTGTCTTCTTTGCACCCTCCCTTCAGGTATTTATATGCATTGGTAAGATGTCCCCTGAATCTTCTTTTCTCCAGGCTGAACAGCCACATTTATAACATCACTGTTATACTGTATCATTCTAAATTTTGCTGTCTTCTTGAAAAATCATTAATGTTTCTATGTCAGATTATCTACTGACCTGAAAGTAGTTGTACTTGTAAAAATCTGTTGAAAGCAGTTGCTTTGACATATTAAGTCAGGGTTGAATACTATGTGTTTCAATAAATATAATAATTTAATATACAAAGCTGTGTTCCTGATGATGTCAAGCTTCTGAGCAATTCAGCTTGACGTTGACATCCCAGACTGAGTCTAGAGTGGAGGACCAGTAAACAGTTCTGAAAATATCTCAAAGAGAACGTCTTCTGTTATGAAATTGCAGTCAGGTTTATAACACAAGTTTCACCAAATATGTATACTCCAGGATAAGCAGGAATGTTCTTTCCTTTTTCAGACAGATTTATCTTATGATTTATGCTATATAGGGAAATCCCTCTATCTTATCACAGGTTTTCTGCTGTGATACCAAGGTATTATCAGTCCCATTACCATGACATCAGATCTTGTTTTGTTCTGGAGAACAAATATGCTTGCAGGAGCAGATCTCATTCAGTGTATTATTTTCAAGGTAAGGCCTTGAGATATCATGCTCTTAATGAGAAAGTGAATTCTTAGGCCTCATTATTGAGAAGGTTTGGAGGAAGTTGTGTTAAACTATATTAGTAAAAATGGTCAGTTGGTTAAAGTATTCACTCTTGTATCTGTAATGTCTCTGAAATTAAACCTTTTTCAGTTTTGACTTCAAAGACTAAAGGTGACTTATAGGGCTCTTAGAAGTGGAATTCACGCAAAGCTTTGAAGAAAATCCTGGTCTCCTATTCAGAGAAGAGAGAAAGCTGTAATTCTTTCTTTGATGAAGTCCACCACTGCGAGATTTGACACTTGAGTCCCTATTGTATTCTGTACATGCATGATGGATTTCTGATAAAAGTATGTGCCATTCTGTCATCTGACTTTGTGTGTGTTTACATGTGGTTATTTTGGAGAATATATGACATCTCTATCTACTCTTGCTGTCAGTGTTCTCAGGGTAAATAATAGAAGACCTTATAAAAGTTTTATTGTATAAATTGTACGTAAAGAGGAGCTTGGTGTGTCATTACTGCAGAAGAAACAAAATAATTTTAATTTACAGTAGCATTGAGAAATAGATATGTATAGTCTTTTGGGAAATTTATAAAGTTATCCTTAATGTAGTGTTTCTTATCGTCTTTAATACTTAAAAAAAATATTCAAAACTGAGTTTTGAGTACTTGCTATGGCATTTAAACATAAAAATTAACTAAATGTAGCTTGGTCAGATTCTTCATAAGAACATTAAGGAAATTTTTCTGCAGACTATAAAAACTGATTGATGCTTTATCATGACTTTGTCTTAAATGCACAATGTTATTGATGTGAAGATACAACCTTTTCAGCCTGAAAAATTTTCTACAGAGATCTATTCATCTTGTTCCTTTTAAAAACTGAAAAAGAAAGGCAGTGTTCTGAGACCAGCATTATCTTAATTCTTTTGTGGCACATACTCAACAAAAATGCCAGAGTATAGTCTTGTGCTTATGGCTTATCATAATATTTTCTTCTGTCAGACATATTTGCAGGTATTTTATCTTTTCTTTCTTAACAACTCTTTGCTACTGACCTAAGATACAGACTCAATTAAAAGGAAGGAGTGTGAAGGAGAGACATCAAAAGAGCTACAATTCCTTATGGACATGAGAGTATCATAGCTTGTGTGACATTACATCTGCAAAATATATGCAAGACTCTGGGTGCTATGTGATTTGGGTTTTGGTATCTGGGTGCATGATGACAGGATGTTGAGAGGATATTGAAGGTCAGAGAAAGTGTACCCTCCTGATGAGCAAGGCTGGCAAGCTGCTAACAACAGGGAAGGAGAAGGTTAAGATACCAAACAACTTTCTTGACTCAGCCTTCACTGGCAATGTTTCTTCTCACACTTCCTGAGTCAGTGGACCGCAAGACAAGGATCAGGGGGTCAAAGTTCCTCCCACTGTTATAGAAAATCAGGTTTGTGACTGCCTGTGGAACCTGAACATGCATAAATCTATGAGACCTGATGATGTCCCATAGAGTCATCCCAGAGTCATGAGGGAATTAGCTTATGTAGTTGCCAAGCCACTCCTCATGATATTTGAAAAGTCATGACAGTCAGGTGAAGTTTGTGATGACTGGAAAAAGGACAACACTGAACCTATTTTTAAAAAAGGTAGAAAGAAGGACCCTGGGAACTACCAACCTGTCAGCCTCACCTCTGCACCTGGGAAGATCATGGAACACATCCTCCCAGAGGCTGTGCTAAGGCACATGAAGGACAGGGAGGTGACTAAAGACAGCCAGCATGGCAGGTCCTGCCTGACCAACCTAGTGGCATTCTATGGTGGAATGACTACATCAGTGGACAAGGGAAGAGCTATGTATATCATCTGTCTGGAATTTTGTAAAGCCTTTGACTTGGTCCCCCACAACATCCTTCTCTCAAAACTGGAGAGAGATGGATTTGATGGGTGGACTGCTTGGTGGGTAAGGAATGGGTTGGATGGTTGCATCCAGAGGGTATGGTCAATGGTTTGATGTCCAGATGGAGATCAGTGACAAGTGGTGTCCCTCAGAGGCCTGTACTGGGTTAAGATCTTCATCAAAGACATAGACAGTAGGATTGCGTGCACCCTCAGCAAGTTTGCAGATGACATCAAGTTAAGAGATGCAGTTGACACACCAGCGGAACAGGATACCATCCAGAGGGACCTGGACAAGCTTGAGAAGTGTCAACCTCATGAGGTTCAACATGGCTAAGAGCAAAGTCCTGCATCTTGGTAGGGGCAACCCATGATATCAGTGCAGGCTGGGATATGGTGGAATTGAGCAGCCCCTGTGGAGAAGGACTTGGGGGTACTGGTTGATGAAAAAGCTGGATGTGAGCTGACAACGTGTGCTCACAGCCCAGAAGGCCAGTGGTGTCCTGGGCTGCATCAAAAGAAGTGTGGTCAGTAGGTGAAGGGAGGGGATTCTACTCCATAATGCTTTGGTGAGATCTCACCTCGAGTACTGTGTCCAGTTCTGCAGTCTTCAGCACAAGACAGACATGAACTTGTTGGAGCAGGTCCAGAGGAAGACCATGAAGATGATCAGCGGGCTGGAACCTCTCCTGTGAGGACAGGTTGAGAGAGTTGGGGTTGTTCAGCCTGGAGAAGAGAAGGCTCTGGGGAGACCTTATTGTGGCTTTTCAGTACTTAAAGGGGGCTTATAAGAAAGATGGGGACAGTCTTTTTAGCAGGGCCTGTTGTAACAGGACAGGGAGTAATGGTTTTAAACTAAAAGAAGGTAGATTTTGGCTAGGTGTAAGGAAGAATTTTGTTACAATGAGGGTAGTGAAGCACTGAAACGTGGCCCATGGAGGTGGTAGAAGCCCATTGCTGGAAACATTCAAGCTCAGGCTGGCTGGGGTTTTGAGCAACCTGATTTAGTGAAAGGTGTACCTGCTCGCTGCAGGGGGGTTGGACTAGATGACCTTTAAAGGTCCCTTCCAACCCAAACCATTCTATATTAACCCTTAGATTTTCATCTGGGTTCACGTGCATCATACTGAACGTGGACCATCTTTACAGCTGGATGAGAAGAATGGAAAAAAATTATCACTATGCTGGAGAGGTGTTTTTGCAGATAGTAGCTGATTAATTTTCTGTTGGTCATTTGTTAAGGGAAGACTGCAAAGGGCTTAAGGGACGAGGCAGGTGAGAATTGCAGGAGGATTCAGAACTTGAACGTGGCAAAATCATTTGTCAGAGAAATAAGAACAGATTACACATCTGTGCGGTGGGTGTGTAACAGCTGCTATGAGGCTGTAGCTGCTGTGGAGAGGAGGGAAAGTGTGAGAGATGTGCTGCTTGTGTGCCTTGAATGTTCAGCACCAGCACGTCTTCAGTCCTGGCAGTTTAACAATAAATTAGCCATAAATCTTTCCGGTGTATTTTTCAAGTAGATTTTGTGTTGTCATTGGGATCTCTAAGTGTCCACCCTCATTCACAGTCTCTTTTAGGGCTGTGGTTATCCATCCTGGTGAGGGTTTCTCAGGCTTTTAAGTAATACTAAAACATGATCAGCATTTAAAAACAACAATTAAATCAAAGGTAGTATCCTAGTATTTCCTCCTGATCGAAACTAAACATCAGGGATCAGGGGAAGTTTTGCATATCTTTGTTTTATTTGGTTCAGAAAAGAAGATGAGGGGCACCTACACTGAATGCCTCTAATTTACTTTTTTTTTTTTAAGCTATAGAGGTGATCCTCTCAAATGAAAAAAAATCACCAGTAACCTCCAGTAGTATTCAATAGACTTGGGATTTCAGTGACAGTTTTCAGTTAACTGTGATTTACCTTGCAGGTCAAGTTCATGCAGAGCTGGAATCTTTTGCAGCACAATAAAAAGGGGCAGATTGTCACAAATTAAGTGACTGTTTTGTTGTTAGAAAGTTGCGTGTTTTGGGGAATTTTATATGTATATTTTTAAATAATTTTCAGGTAGTGCAATCTTGTTTATCAAAATGAAATGCCAATATACAACATGACTATAATTTATAAATATGGTAACAGGAGATAGTGTTTCTTGAAAAGTAAGCCAGACAATTAAGGTTTATTAAGGTTTCTTAACCTCTTAAGGTTTCTTAACCTCCTAAGGTTTCTGGCTTGAATCTAGTGACTTACTCTGTAACATAAAGTGTACTGTAGGCAAATACTAGTTAAACATGAGAATAATAAATGGTATCGCATAGTCTTTACTGCACTGATTTCAGACTAGGAGTTCTGATAATCCCTTCTCTTAGAAACCTGTGAATCAATGATTCCTAAGTAATGAAAAAGCTCTGGCAAAACTAAGCTAATCTTGACCTCTCAAATTCGTATTAAAAATAAATTAGCAAAGTTAGATCAAAAAATGAAACTAAGCATCATCTGCAGAATGAAAACCCTTCTTCAGCAGATCTGGAAAGATAAGGGACTTGAAAATCATAAACTTTTCATGAGATCTTGGCAGTTATATCTGGCTTGTTCTATGCTCCTGTATCCCAAACAGAATAAGCAGTTGGCACATCATCTTTATTACTGTAAGTGGAGCTGTCTGTATCACTGTTATTTTACTCTGTCCTAAACTCTGTCCAGTTTGACTCTATCCCAATCTGTGTCCAGTTCTTTAGAGCTGAATATTTTGTTTTCATTTTAAAATTTTCCAAGTCTAATGGTGAGCTATCTCTTTCTCTTCATTTCTCCTCTATCAGACTTGACCAACCCTGACTGAAATGAATGGCTGCAAATTTGTTCATGCTATCTCTTTTAGAAATTTTTTTTCTTCTGACTCTTTTCTATGATAATGATAATGTTAAGTCTTGATCCTGTAAAAGCATGGATGTCAGTTTTATCACTAAATGTTGGACCTGATCTCTTCCTCGGGGTTTAACTTTTTTTTTTTTTTTTTCCCTTCCTTATTGATGCAGATGTTATCAGCTTTACAGGGGTAGTATTACTTGAGTTTCAAGTGCTAGAAAAAACCTGTCAATCCCTGAAGTTTTGGTCACTTTCTGCCATTCATTGGTGGTTTTTGGTATTGATTGCCCTAAACAAAGATATATCTCCTGCAAATTATTGTAATAATGTGCTTTATTAGTTTCTTGCTACGTTGTGAATGGTATTAAACACCAGCCTTTCCTCTCATCCCCATATACTACTCTTCACACCTTTGGGAGGGTTTTTTGGATTTGTAAAGGTTAGGTACAGTGATATTAAATGGACAGATAAAGCAGAATTTCCCAGGAGCTGGCAGTGGAAATGTCATAAGAAAATACTTGTCTAACAGAAAAAGCTATCCAAGAAATGAAATGAAGTGATGGTCATTCAATAAAGACATCAAGAGAAGGAGTGGAGGATTTTTCATGACCCTTATGCTGTGTATTAAAAAAGTGAAGTGTGTCAGAGCTCTCTCTTCTTTTTTTTGGAGGAAGATACCTTTTGACCACTAGAATTCACCAAGTTACCGGGTCAAACTCAGACCTTTTTGTCATAAAGTACATGATCAGTGAAGAATATGAGACTTGAAACAGCTTTGTGAGGAAGCTGTAACTGCTGCTGTTGTGTTGCTTTTTAAAGGAAATATGTAAATTCTAGGCCTGAAGGTCCACGGACTTATTTGTGCAATACAGATCACAGAATGTCACTTGTGTGGTGAGCTGAAGAGCTTGTCTGGAGTCTGTAGGTGAAGCAGTTTGTTTATAGCATGCCTTGAGTATTAATAAAATATTAGATTATTAAATCCGAAAAGTCTTTCTAAAATATTCTGATTTATGAGGCTTGTAATACCTAAAATGCAAAAGTGCTTGGGATAATATATGTGAAGATCATCAAATGTCTGATATAGCATGAGATAATAATAGTTATTCTTCAGTAAGGCAGTTCTTGCTCATTGTAACATTTGTTTAGTTTTCAAAATCATTTATTTTTATGTTCAAATATAATTTTATTATAGAGATTTCTGTAGTTCATGATATCTCTGATTTCAATAGAAGAAAAATCAGTAATAACAAAATAAGAAGGTGTTCATGAAAGTTATTTCCTGATACTTCTAGGCTGTTATATCTGGAAATTTTCTATTTTGTGACAACACCCAGCACCAAGCTATACATCTGTACAAACACATTTTCCTTTGTGTTTTGTTTGTTTGCTTTTTAAATGCATACTGAGTCAATGCTGTTCCCTCAGTCCCTGACAACTTCTTGATTTTTTTTTCCTCTCACCCTTTGCAGAACACAGTATTGACATTAATTTAGAGCAAAAGGATGTAGTTTGTGATTTTATCCATAAGCTTTCTTTCTCACTGCCTGTCATACTCAACAAGGTTGAGGAGTGTGTTGCTACCTAACTGCAGTTGTTTTTGAAAATGAGCTCTATCATTTTTACACAGCAGTAGAACCCAAAGTTCCTTCATGTTGTGGATTTTCTTGGTAAATTAAGGCAAGCAGATGAAATGTGAAGGTGTCTTGCTGTGTACTTGTCAGTGAGATATTCTAAAATATAATTCAGAAATACTTCCTTTGCAACTCTGTTGTGCTTCAAGGGGAAATATTTATATAGGAAGCACTATAAATCAGTTTATTCAAGTATGTCATCTGTGATTCCAAAATTCCTAGTTCTCAGCTGGGCTCAGAGTTCTATTCATCATGACTCACTTGGGAGGTTTATAATAAATGTGTCATCATCTCCCTTTCCTCCCCACCTGTCCTGTCTAGCCCTTTTCTCTTGATAACCAGTGACTGAGATGTTTTTATTTCCTTGAATTTTGTCATCATCGTGACTCCTCTGGAGATAGTGCTGAGTTCGGATAATCCATTTCAACTTGGAGCTCCAGACAAGTGAAGAGGAAGACAGCAGGGAGTGATAAAAAACAGTGCTTGGAGGAATACAGGATAAGCAATAGATTTTTAAAACCAAAGCGATAAAGAAGTGGGGACAGCAGCAAAAATATTTTTAGAAATAAGACATCTTTTCAAATCATGGGTTGGAAACAATGGGTCATGTTATGATACCCTAAATCCTTGCTGCACCTTTTAAAGAGAAATAGCACACATAGCTCCAAAAACGACACTGCACACTTAACTGAGTAAATTCTTTATTAGATTGATTTCTCTTTGATAAGCATCTACATCCATTAGTACAACAATATTTGTGCTTCACTAGTAAGCTCATGAATTTCTTACATCAAAACTACAAGCTTAGAAGGATGTTTACTTGTACTCAGCTTTTGGTACACCATTGTTTGCACTAATTTAAATTCTCACAGTGATTTCTAAGTTTAGAATGTAAGTTTAAAGAAATACAGTGACTTAACAAGCTCACTGCTAACTTCTCAGGGTTACACTTGTGTGCTCTAAACTGCAAGAAGGTGCAACTTATAAAATTGAAATCCCAAGAATGTGCTCAGCCCCACAGTAGGGTGGTGTTGGTCATGAGCTCAGCTGACACATCACCTCCAATTTTCTGCAGGACCTGAGAATTTTTTTTTTACACAGGTTCTTGTTTTTTTTTTTTTCCTTTTTTCCCCCTTCTCTCTTTTTTTTTATTTTTTTAAAAATTTTAAAGAAATTGTATAGATGACAAGGGAAGGTTGTCTAAGGCCATCAAGTAAAGTTGATAGTTGAGTGCCTAATTTTCCCTATTTTTTTATCTTCTGATTTAAGTACCTGATTTCATGGTCTCATTAAAAATGAACTGGAAGCAAGAACATCTAGAAATTCGATCAAACACAACAGCTTCAATTTAGAAAGTTACACTTAGCTACAATAGCTAAGTGGCAAGGTTTAATATTAGAGATGCAACGGCTTTCCAAAATTTTCAGGAGGATGTAACTGGTAATCAAAAAATGATTATTCGATACTCAAAGCTTAATACCCTGGACTTCAGAAGAGCAGACTTTGACATCTTCAGGGATCTGGTTGGTAGAGTACCATGGAATAAAGCCCCGGACGGGAGAGGAGCCCAAGAAAGCTGGTCAATATTCAAGGGTTTATTATACCTGCCCTTTTGGATTATCCTTGTAACAGTGCCTTGAAGAAAGCAAACACTTATTATTATGCTTTGATCTTAGACTGAACAAGTTATTCAGTAGTAAAGTACAGTAACTGTGCTTAATACATAAACACAGTGGATAGACCTGAATGCTTCCAACTATGAAAAACTCAGCTATGACAGCCATTGATTGCCCACATACTCAAATCTTCAAGAAAGCATGAAAATAATTAAATGTAAAGGATATCTTTTAGTAACATAAGGTGGTAGAACTTTGATGCCTCCTCTGTAGTAACTGTTTTTAAGTGTGAACAGTGTCTGTGTTGGACGAGGTAAAAATACCTGCCTAGCTTTCAGTCTGAACCAGACAGCCATTCAATGGAGTGGATTTCAGAAAGCCTAGAGAGGGGTTGGTTGTTGCTGATTTGCTTCTCCTGAGTCAATAGTCCAGATTATCAGAGAATAAATTCAGCTCATATGCACATACATCATGTTCTTATGTGTTTCTTCTTTTGAGATGCCAGAATAATCCCATTTTTTTGTGGCTTATGTATTTGTGAAGTAATGAAGGCAGTAGCATACATTTCCTTTCAGTTTCATACTGGCACAGAGAACAACTTTAACTCTTTGTGGTGGATATTTTGTTTTTGTACTTGGAGGGACAGAAATTGGGGTGTTGTATGGGGGAAGAGGGTTGGAAAGTTCTGATTCCACCACTGTTGAAGGCCAATAGCAAACAGGCTTCTCAAATAATCTCTTGTCACTACAGGTCTTCCTCCTGACTTGTGAGTTTTGGACCAACCCCATGAGAATAGGAGCAGGTCCCTAGAAGGAAAAAAGGAAAAAAGGAGAAAAGCAATTTTCATCTTGACTTAAACAGGTTTAAAGAAAGGACCTTGAAGCCATGAATCCCCTAAAGTGACAGTTGAGGCATCCTCACCTTCATTCTCTCAAAGCATATCATATCACGCAGCATGAACTAGGAAAGGACTTGTAACGTTGCTGAACATCATCACAATTTTTTTTTTTTAATATCCATCTCCTGGAATGGAGCCTCCAGGTCCACCTTCCACCTATTTATAAAGCTCATTGGAGGCTGTCTGGTGTCCAAGCATGTGAACTGTGCAGGACTGTCTGAGCCAGCTCAAAGCTGTGTCCGGGGCCTGACTGGAGTGTTTCTGTGATAGGCACTCGTTCTTTCCAATTTCAGGAATTTAGTTATGTTTATCACTCTTTTCTTGATTTTTTTGGAGGGGCTTTTGCCATTTGTGCAGTGCCCTGATGCCTGCTCAGGGCCTGGGAGCAGGCAGCCGGGCGAAGCTCCGTCCCCCGTCTCAGCAGCACGGCCCTGCCTGCGCGGGGAAGCTGGGCTGCCCGCCGGGAGAGAGGGCAGGAGGGAAATCATGCTGCAGCTTCTGGCTGCCTGTGGTTTATGCATTTTACATTTTTAGTCATCAATGAAAAATTAATAAGTAGTTTTGAGGTGAAGGTCTAGAAACCAAGTCTTGCATTTTTTGGGCAGGCTGACAGCCACAACATGTCGTTAGGAAAGTGGAAGCACTGCTGATGTCTTCTGCTCTTCGGTTTCCTTCTTTTTAAGATTGATGCTGTCCGTGCTCATGGGCACATGCTACAAGTACATCGCCTAGATTAGGAGACACAAATTTTAGGCCCATGGGTACCTGAATTTATGAATCTGAGCTAGAGTTGGCATGAGCTTACGTACACAGTTGAAGAAAGACAGCAAAGGCACAACAGCAAAATCAAAGCACCCTAGTAGTTTTTCTGGGGAAAGCAGAAGTTCTCAGGGACCACTAGAACGGAAGGTGTTAAAATGAGAATTATTTTGTAGCTCTCATGTTTGGACTCTGCCTAAATTTTGCCTATTTTGAATTTTCGAGGCCTGAGTGCCTTTTTTTCCCCCCTAAATATGGACAGATAAAGTATGTCTTGGGGTTAATTGAGGCACACATAGATAGTCCATTTACATAGCTATAGAATATTTTGTTAGAAATTACTTCTCAAATCTACATGTGGATTTATTTTTTTTTTACTTTCCTGTTTATTGAAACTGTGTTAGGACTGAATAGGAACTAATGTTCTAAAGTTGTAATAGGAACTGAATTTTGAAAATTAGTGAATATACAATTTCAATTTTTTTTCAAGAAAGAAAAGATAATGCGACTCAAAATGTGCTTTAGTTCTTAGTTTGACAAATGTAGATTAACATTGAATTAAAGGCTTCCTAGAATACTAATAAATATTATTTGATATATTTCAGTAAAGCTTGGGATTCTTATGGTAATGTACACTAAATTGCAAATCTCATTATGTCGGTCTTTAGAAACCCTTTCTGGAAAGAGGGTAGACAGTGATTATAATGCAAATTGTGGCATGCAAACTAAACATTAGCTAGTAAGGTGCTATTCTATTTAGATTTTATGATTCTTATTTTTTTCAGATAGATAAACCTACTGCATTCATTTTAAAAATAAATAGTTATGGAATTTCCATGCCTATTGTACATGAGGTTAATGCACTAATTCTTGTTTTCCTTTATAATTCGTGAGGTTGTTTAATATGATTCCATTTATATATAGAGATACAGGAGAGTGCTTTCCTCCTCTCTTTTCTCCTGCTCTGAAATTTTTATTTTCTGCAGTGACTGCTTACTTCGGAGAAGTGGAAGGAAAGGTGATTTGATTGGGTATGACATGGCTTTTTGGGTTCCCTGGCACCTCCTGTGGCCTTAATTTCTCTAGATTGGTCATGACTTTCCTATCGAGCTGTCATCCCATCTCTCCACAAAGTGATGACGCTAACAACAGCTTTGACAGCCTTTTGTGATGGTGTGGTTGTCAGAAACACAACTTTTCCTCAGCGCATGCAGTACATAATGAAACTGTCTTTATGTCCAGGGTGGATTCCCATGGCAACAGCAATGTGTTCACTGAAAGGTTAATTACAGTCATGTTGGTAAATGAAGAGCTCCAGTAGCTCTGTGCTGACTAATCCTATCTACCTGTGCCTGCCACTGAAGTGATGCTTAGTTTAGGAGAACGTATCATTCCCTGAGTTTTTGAGTTGTGCAGCCCACGAACCAACACTTTTTACAACAATTGGGGCAGAGCAAATTTTGTCAGCGTTATTTTGATCAGATTTGGACAAAGGCACTGTCCAGGTGGCTGCACCACCAGCATCTGATCCCACAGAGCTGCGGGGAGCTGGTGCCTCTGAAGCACCGTACAGCTTTTTTCCCCAGGCCTTGGGAACCTGATAGCAAAAGTTTTTCAGTTCTAACTGGATATTTTGCAAAGGCTTTCTCTGGTTTCACAGGTGAAGAAATGTAGTCTCAAAATTCATAACCGTTCTTAAAAACAGATGAACAAGGAGGAGGGAGCCCAGGATTTATGCACAGACAGTGTGTTATCCCTTCCTCCTTTTTTGACCCCATCACCAAGAATCTATAGAGAACTGCTACAATGAAAAGTAAAAAGTTTCAGCCTAAATCCTGACAAACTTACTAGAATCCATTTTATTGATATCTGACAACAGATATGAGAAAGTATAATCTCTGCATTAGCCCTATAAAGATATCAATGCACAATGAATATATTGAGAGAAAACTCCTCTGGAACATCACAGAGGGAAATCTACAGAGGTTGTCTTGAAGCTGTAAGTGAACTTTTCAAGGACAAAAGGGATTGAATTGTCAGGTGAAGTTTAATAGATACATCTTATATTTCAGTTAGTTACTTCTTTCAGTTTCACTTGTTGAGTATCATAGAATGATAGAATATCTCAAGCTGAAAGGGACCCATACGGGTCATTGACTTGAACTCAATGACCCACAAGGGTCATTGAGTTGAACTCTGCTTGTTGCAGGACTACCTGTGTCCTTGATACTAGGTGTCTTTGTATACAAGTAGAATCTTTGTTACAATGGTTACCAAATTGAATTTTTACAATTCCGTTTTGAAAGCAAAGACTGATTCAATGATTTTTTTGTTGTTGTTTGGTTGGTTTTTTTTGCTTTCATAGTGTAAAATTTAGGTAAAATCCTTACTAATGTAATCTGTGCAAAATGCAGGCTTGTTTTGTTTTGTTTTGTTTTGTTTTGTTTTTTTCAGTAATAAACAGCCTGGGAATTTATCCGGGTAAAGCACTGGGATACTGCTCTACCATTCAGTGGATGATACCAGAGAGGAGTGTATATTGCAGGATTCGTCCACATTGCTGCCTACCTTTTATCAATGACTATTGATTAAGAAAAGTGTGTAGATGTGGGGGGAAAAAGAAAATTATAGGTGCACCAACAAAATGTGTACTGAGCTTAGCCATGTTTATATCTAGTCTCGTTTTCTTTCTTTACCTGTTTTGATTTCATGGCCTTCAGAATAGCATCTCTCCATAGAAAGTGCATTACCGTTTCTTTCTAAAACTACACAAGTGATAAATACTAATAAAATTTCACCTGACCTGCAGTGAGAAGTCAGGGACAGTTGGTCAAAGAAACTTTACTCAGCAAAGTAGGAAAAACTCTCATATAAGATGATTGGAATTTCAGACTTTGGAAGACTATAATCACAATTTGCAAATGCATTTGCAAATTTCCGTGTGGAAATAGTTGAGAAGATGCAACATTTAAGCCAAATGCGCAGAAATGTTTGATTTTCATTTTTTTTTTCTGTACAAGGAAATCTATTTTATAGAGATAAGTCTTCTAAGTATATCTCCTATGAAATGAGATGGCTCAGTGCTTATTTCTTAGTCCATGCTTATATCATTCTGGTGATGGCTGCAGAATAGTTAGATATCCTGTTTCTAGTGTGATTGAAGCCTCGTGAGACGTGATAGCTGCTCATCAGCAGGGATAGCTAGCAATATGTTTGAAGGACATGATAGAAGTCACTATTTAAAAAACATGTCTGTCAAAACTTTTGTGTGGGCACTTAGTTTATACTACAGCGTTTGAGTTTGTTTAGCCTCAAAAAAAAAAATTAAAAAAAAGAGAGAAAGGCAGGCAAAGAATTAATAATAAGTAGATGCAAGGATTATTCTTTTTTATTTTTCCCAATATCCTGTCCCTTTGCACAGAACAAAGTCAAACAGAGGACTACAGAAATAGGCAGGAGCTGGATAGGCAGTTGCTGTTATCAGTAATTGTTACTGTAATGATTTACAATAGTCACATTTCAAGTAACCACCCTGGCACGGGGCTTTCATCCCTCGAGAGACAGTCAGTGTGATCTGTGTGTGGGGACAACTTGGTGAATAGTAATAAAAACGGCATCTGCATGTGAAACAGAAGTGTGAATGAAATAACACTAAACCCCAGTTTTAGTTTTGTATCTGGAAAACAAACGTAAAAGCTGCCTTGAAGTGGTGCAGAGAAGGCGTGCCATGGGTTACTGCTTTGTGTGGATAATGCAGATGCAGTGTTGAAGTAATGCTTTTGGACAGCTAAACCGGTATGTTAAAATTGTGTATGGTCTGTCTAACAGTAATTTATTTCCAAAAACTTTTAAAGTTTCCTTGGGGGGACAGGGTATGTCAAGCAGGAGGAAAGCACTGTGGCTGTGTGCTGTTACAATGATAGGGAGTGACTTCAAAGGCAGGGACCCTCGTCAATAGGTTTTGACCCAAAGCTCTGCTTGCCCTTAGTAAGATTTAGTCTCCAGACTTGTATGTAAAGACTAGAAAAGCACATATGTTTGCACAAAAGACATGAACACTGGCTGCTAAGTAAGTGGCTGGCCTGCTGCCATCTTTGGGTAGTCTACTACAATGGCGTGTGCTGGCAAGAAAACATGTTTATGTAAATGACCAATTTGTAGACAAGGAATGCTGAGTGGGATTTGTCTCATCTGAGCATGCCTGATGTTAGAAGACTGGAAGATTAGCCTTGTCAATAGTAATTACTCCCTCTTCCACCAGCCCTTGCAAGGGAAGAGTGATAGCCTGAGCATGTGCTGCTCACTACCTGCTGCCATGTGATAATTGCTTTGGCTTAATCAAACCTTAATTAAAATGTTATTGATAATTCAGCTGCAAAGAAACACTTGCTCACGTTTCATAATGGGAGGTCAAGTAGTGCCATCACTTATCTTAATCAGCTAAAACTTTAATAGACAATAATTAAAATTTACCTTGGTCTTTTTACTTTACAGTAGAGAGTGAAAAGTCTTACTTGGTCAGTAAGATTTCACCCTGTTGGTATTTATATGCAGAACTAACTAGTGAGAGCAAAGACTCCAGGATGACATCCAAGGACATCCACGGATGACGTGCAAAAAAAAATAAAATAAAATATATAGATATAACACTTTAGAAGTAAGGTAACATCAGTTGCTTAGCAACTATAGCTGAGCAAAGCTCAACAATTTAATTTCTTCTACATCTTAAAGTCTTTCTCCTAATTTTTGAATATGAAGTGTAGTAATAAACAATTTTCACTTAAAGTTCCAGTAAAAGAAAACAAAAACAACACAACACACACACAAAAAGAAAAAAAAAACATAATCCTTATAGTAAAACTCAAAACTGCTCAACTTATCTGCGTTTGCACCAAAATACATATTTGAAGTGACTTTAAAGAAAAATCACTACGGTTGACTCTACTGCAGGTCACTTCAGGAACAAAGGTTTTCTAAACTTTAGCAGGTTCGTAATGCATCTTCTATTTGGAATTTAAAATGCACAGGGATAATTGAATAATGTGTTCCAAGTTTGTTTGATTTGCAAAAAACAGATAAATTTTGTGTTTACAAATCAGGTAAATTTTATTTCAAATTTGGTTACCATGTTAGACACTAACACAACCATTTCCATGTTTTTAAATGAGTGGCAGATGCACATAGGTGTCATAGATGCAAGTAGTAGTAGCAGATCTGTTCATAGATACAAGCAAGTGCTTTAAATCATCTAGATGTATATAACGAGTCAACTTTTATGCACTAGGTATGAATGCACAATGCTGCTGTTTTCACTAACTTGGCTGGCTAGCACTGATATTGGTACCATGAAGGTACTTGGCTGGCTAGCACTGATATTGGTACCATGAAGGTCAGTGAAGATATGAATATGTATATTTCCACGTATATTATTTATATACATATGAATCTCAAAATTATACTTAGATCATATAAGAGAAAAAAAAATGTTATTTGGCTAAGAAATACTGCAGTTTTGGACCCTGACAGGTCCGAGTCCTGTTTCAGGGAACATCACTATTAAGTGTGTTCCTGCAGGGAATATACCTTGGCAAAAAGGTGTGGAATAGTGCCAGTGAAGGACGAGGCTTTTATATAAACTCTTTATTATGGTATATACTTGTTTTAACTTCTGGTTGGAAAAATACTTTGGAGAAAACCTTTCAGTATAGTCCAGTCTGCCTTTGGCTTGATCTTTCAAAAAATCTGTGATCAACTATTTTGCTCAATGTATTTTGGTAAACTGTGACTACTTATTGTCCAGTACTTACTGGTCTTTCTTTGAATACACATCCTGCAAGTGTATATGAAGTTGTCTACACTTTAGTGATTTTCTGTAATCTAGTATCTTTATTTTGAGGCTAAACGGCAATTTATGTCTTTAAAGTACCCAAGTAAGAGCAGTTGCTTGATGGAGCTAGTGAGTTTGGTTCATGTAAAAAATGGTTAAATAAAATCTGACCAGGGAAGGTATTGATGCTACAGAAGAATATTTTATAGTGCACTCTTAAATTTCTTCCCATACATGCACATGAAGGAGTGATTCAGTTAACTGCAGTTGTCAACGTACAGCTTTATGTGTGTAATTTTGTGGGGGGAAAAAAGGATGAACTAGTGTGTTAACTTCAATTGAAGCTTGTTCAGAGCATGTAAACACTTTCAAAAGCGAAACAATTGTGCCCAGGAAAAAACATTAGCTAACTTGTGATCTGGGACATCATTGCCAATCATTCATACAGTGTTTATTATAGAAATTTTTCTGACTGTTATTGTAGAAGGCACAGTTTTAGTTTGTACAGTGATTTTCTTCTTTGGCTTCCATCTTCACATGAAAGTCTAAACATTCTGATTGCTTCCATGATTGAGGCAAATCTCTGTGGGAGGATATTTATTCCAGTATACATCTAGCAGATAGGGTAGGGATTTTCTTTGCTCTCCTAAGCAGACTATGTAAAAGCAGGCATAAACTGAGTCTCATTAGTGCTGGATATAGGAAGGCCAGTATCTCCTCTCTCTCTCCACCAATAATTAGCATAAAATGCTACTCTGTGCTCCAGTATGCTTTTGTGATCTCTTTTACATAGCTGATGTAGCTCAAATACATTTTACTCTTAAATAGTGCTCCACATTGTCTGAGTTTTGTACCAATCATTAACAGTCCTTGTCATTCCATTTTCATTTTTGTGATGAGAAAGGTGTCATCATAATAATCATCTTTACAGAAGAGTCAGAGAGGAAAGTGAAAAGGCTTCATCGTGATTCACTGGCAGAGAATCAGCCCCAGATAATGACAGCGCCCAGAGCAGAGCGGTGGTCACTGGGGTGCAATTCTGACCACTGAACCGTGCTGCCTTGCTGGGAAGAGAGGGAAGAAAGGGTTTAATAAGAACTGCTAGGTAGCTAGGGGCAGCTACGTTTGGAAACAAGGCAGTATTTATTACAAGATGCATATAGCTGTTGTATTTCCTTGCCAGGGAAGTGAAAGCATAAATATTCAGACGGATTTCTAATCATTGCTCTGCAGTTAAGGGGACTATGCAATCTGGAGCTATATCTCTGTGGGTAGAATGGCTATTTTTAGTTGCAAGACAGCTTCCGTCTCCCAATCTGTTATGCAGGATTTGCATCACACATCTCCATCAGATTTCTGTATTTCCTCATTGCACAAGTCCGGTTTCCCCTCTTTGAATCCTCCCTGTAGTTGACCAGTTTCTAGATAGATTTTTTCAGTTGTAGTGAGACACACTTTTTAAGTAAGAAATGTGGTTGCACATCATAGAATGGTTTGAGTTGGAAGCGACCTTAAAGGTCATGTAGTTCCTACCCCTTGCCATGGGCAAGGAAACCTCCCACTAGACCATATTGTGCAAGGGCTCATCCAAACTGGTCTTGAACACCTCCAGTGGTGGAGCATTCACAACTTCTCTGGGCAACCTGTTCCAATGTCTCACCACCCTCATAGTGAAGAATTTCTTCTTTACATCTCACCTAAATCTACCCTCTTTCAGTTTGAACCCATTACCCATCATCCTGTCACTACAAGCCCTTGCAAAAAGTCCCTCCCCAGCTTTCTTATAGGGTCCCCTCAGATACTGCAAGGCTGCAGTAGTGTCTCCCTGGAGCCATCTCTTCTCCAGGCTGGACAACCCCAACTCCCTGAACCTGTCCTCACAGGAGAAGTGTTCCAGACCTCTGATCATCATTGTGGCCCTCCTCTGGACCTGCTCCAACAGGTCCATGTCATTCTTGTGTTGGGGGCTCCAGTGCTGGATGTACACTATTCCAGGTGGGGGTCTCATGAGAATGGAGTAGAGTAAGAGAATCACCTCCCTCAACCTGCTGCTCATGATTCTATTGATGCAGCCCAAGATACCATTGACTTTCTGGGCTGCACTCACACATTGTTGCCTCATGTTGAGCTTTTCATCACCTATCCCCCTCAAGTCTTTCTCTTTAGAACTACTCTCAATCCACGCTCTGCCAAGCCTGTATTTGTGCCTGGGATTACACTGGCCCAGATGCAGGACCTTGCATTTTGGGACTCCAGTGAAGCCCTGTTTGAGGAGATTTCTTCCAATTCACACTAGCATTCAGCTAGTCTGTTTTTGTGTTACAGTGAATATTTTTGTCACTGTTATTTAAAAAGGTAAAGAATTGAAAACTAAATATACACGGAAATCAAGCACTAGAAATTGGTTTGAAAAGTACACATTTGACTTTTCCTGTGGTCTGCCGTTTATGGTATGGCACATCTTGTATTCTTTTCCTGTTCATGAGTGTAAGGGAAGGATAGGTGAAAATAAGTGTGACTTTAGGGATTGTGCAGTTGTTGATTTTGGACTATGAAAAGTATGAAATTCCTTTACTCAAGTCATGTGTCATCAAATGAACTCATTTCCCTTTATTCTTTGCAGATCTCCTTCTAGTTAAAGATTTGCTAGGTTTGTTCTGAAGAATTTGTTTTACTTCATCCCAGCTATAGAAATAGGTAATTTTTATTGTCTCACTAATTTAAAACAATTATTTCTCTCTGAAAGTAGCAGTATTCCAGCTTTTCCTTCACTCTTCTGAGGGCTATAGCCTTAGTAGTTCATGTTCATTTACTGTCTTGTCTTTTTTCAGACTTAAGCGTATTTAGGCCCACCTATGCAGTTTACAAAAGTTTTTCCTCCTTTGTTTTATTATCTAAATTTTCTAACATTTGAAATGTCAAGCACATGTACCATGCCTTGGGCTCATCTGCTGTAATTTGTGTTTCTTTGTGATTTTGTATCTCCAGCTAAAACCAGGTGAGAAAAAAAAACCCTCATTGATGTTGAGCATCATTGAACATAAAAGCAAAAACAGAGTCCAGAACTGATGTCCTCTTTGTAGTCTACACATAAATCAATCCCAAGCTAATAAAATGATGGCCAACCCCAAAGAATCCTTTTGCATTTTCAGTCATCATGAGAAAATCATCATAAATAATAGTGTTCAAATTTTTTTCCTTAGGAAATACCATAATTTTGCCATTAATATAGTATCTTACTTTATATCAACTATGCTACTTGTAAAGAAAAACTACTTTATGTATAATGATAGCTTAGCATAAATGCCTCCCATTTAGCCTATTACTTTGAGATCCTGTATTATTAGTCTGACACATTTATGTCTCATCATAGTTTGACCAACATGACATGAAACTATTAGCAAATTCCTTGAAGCTGCATAATGTACCTTTCTGTAAAAGATAAGCCTTCCAAGTGTGTACTGTATTAAAAGAGAAAAGCTGAAGGGGGAATAAAGTTGTGTGCAATATTTTGGATTCCTGTAGATCAAAAGTCCTAAGGACTTTGTATAGTGAAATTTTACAATGAAAAAATTGCCCAGCTCAGAGTCTTCCCAATCCCCATACACCATGCAGCTGTAGTTGTCAGGTAATACCGCATCCAACCGGTTCAGTCCTTGACAAACTTGGATGTCTGTGTCAAGTGATGAAATAAAGTAAAACTCCTACCCTATGAGGTTCTGTAGTTATGCAGTTTGGGGTCAAAACAGAGTTGCATCAAATTGTGACTGTGGATTTGTGCCAGGATTTCATCTCACACTGTGGGTCAAGGTGATCCAATCTGCCAAATTTCTGTTATGATTGTGTGTGACAATAAAATCTTAAACCAGGATCTACAGAGGGACACCAGTTCATTTATTCAAGTACTGATCACGGTTGGTTTTACCATCTGCTCAGGGCTGGAACTTGTCTTTATCTATGCTTATGATGCAGTGTTTTAATTGCAGATAACATGTAGAAGGTTTTCAATAACTTCTAATACACTTTATATTCAGCCTTGTGTTCTTGTTGCAGTCGGCACATTCTTTGGCAATGAACCGGAATTACAGATCTTCCAACAGAAGGACTTTTGCAGCAGTGTCTTCCTGCCTGAGCCACTTAATATTGTACAACTGTCTACGGAACAAATTTCAAAATTTCATGAAATAATCATCACTGAAAGAGAAGGGAATGAAAAATTGTTGCAGTAATAGAGAGCAGTAGAAAGACCATGCAGAAGCAGAGGAAATTTTCTTTAGCTCTTCGTGCAAAGGAGTTTTATTTTCCTCCAAATGTTTGTTACCTGTTCAAACCTGGCCTCTAGTTGAAAGTTTGTTTTACGTAATTGATTTTTTGGCAGGATGCCCTAGGCGACATATCTAATGTATACTTCAGGCATCAGTTGTTTGATAGTAAGACCTGCTAGAACATTTTAAAGCCTTTCAGCTACCAGATGGCTTTATGAGTTTTCAGGAGAACTTTTTCATTTTGAACCTGGCCTCAGTTTATCTCACTCCGCCCATTTTGGTCTGTGAATTCTGAACAAAGTATTGTGGGAATTCACAAGTACAATACTGCTTAGCTTAATGATATAGTCTCACTGAAGTTTTCCTCTATCTATATAATAACATTTAAAGGGAAGAGTCACAGTGGCCCATTTCATGAAGGGCTGTCTTCCTTACTATTACATGATTTTTGGATTTTGTGGCAGGTGCTTAGTCATTTGCTGGATTTTCATATTGAACCTGAAGAATTTAGCTGTTTGGCACAACATGATATACATTACCAAGCCGAAGCGATGCGTCTTTTTGTGCCTTTTAAGATAAGGTTGAGGTATAACTGGGTTTTTAATTTAGTAGCATGCTTTTTAGTTTAAGGATTCCTGCCACTGTTTGTTTAAAAAAAAAAAAAAGGCAAAACACACAAAACAAAACAAACACCTACAAAGGAAAACATGAGTAAAGGCCTTTATAGCAGGACTTAATTACATTAAATAGTAGGTTCATTTAGAGTCTTAAAAGCTTCAGTAAGTATTCACAGTAGTGACTAAATGACCTACAAGAACTTGTAGCAGTGAAAATGGTGTGCTTAGATACCTCTGCAAATATTATATCCAGTGTTTACTGTGATCTGTGATAATTATGAACTTTACACATGCATAGAGCAAAATATGCTGCAATGAAATCAAGCACTCCCATGCATTCGATAACAATTTTGATAAAATCTTCATTTTCAGAGCATAAACATCAATTTAAAAATGGCCTCAAGTTGCTCCAGGGGAAGTTTAGACCGGGCATTAGGAAGAACTTTTTCACTGAAAGGGTTGTCAGGCATCGGAACAGGCTGCCCAGGGAGGTGGTTGAGTCACCATCCCTGGATGTGTTGAAAAGCGGTATAGATGTAGTGCTTGGGGAGATGGCTTAGAGGTGGATTTGGTGGAGTAGGATTAATGGTTGGAGCCAAAGATCTTAGAGATCTTTTCCAACCAAGGTGATTCTGTGAAAAATATGAAAAATATTAAAAATGGGTTGACGAAACCACAAGGAGCTTTGAACATTTTGTCCTCTCTATGAGATTTGCTGTAACACTCTGTGTTGGTTGAAAGCAGAACCAAAAGTAAAAGGAATGTTTTAAACAGTCAGAGGAGTTGGAACATCCATTAATAATCGAGAGAATGGAATTGACCTTGACTGGAGTTTTGGTTGCAGTATAGTCTTAAATGGCATCTTACATTTTGCTTTACTTATCTGTTATATGAGAGCTTGATTTGAAACTCAATATTCCCATATCCTCCACTGGGTTTTGAATAGGTTTCATATGAATCTCCCATGGTTGTTATGAAGGTTAATAAGTTTATGTTTGTGCAACACATGGAAAATGTAAGGTAATCCCTACCCAGTGAATACATCCAATTATAAGCAGCTGTAGTCCAGGTATAGATGGAGGGAATGGAGGGTGAAGGGTTGAAGCAAGCTGCGTATCTACACAGCCGTGGCCATGTCATGTGACTCAGGAGTATCTACCACTGTGTCTAGTGGTAACTGAGGAGTTACGGCTTCTTTAATCTTCCTTCTCCAGTAAACATAGCCTCTCAGAAATAAGCCTTCAGAAAAATTTAATGAGTGCCAGCCTATGAGAAGGCAATTGCTTCACATTCTTTGTACCCCATGAGTATGGTTTTACTGTTCTTTAATAAGAATGAACTGTTTCTTTGGGGGAAAAAATTACAATCTTTGAGCAAATGTATAGATAAGATGCTGTGGGATTATGTTAAATATTAGGGATTCAAGGTGAATACTTCTATTTTGGGGCTTTTATTTGCATCTAGGCTAAATAGCGATACTAGATCATGTGGAGTTTGTCTTACCTAAGCTATTCTTAGAAGGTTTGATTATTTGCAAGCATTTTCCAAAGATCAACTCTTTGAGAAGGTGACATGATAGAGTGAGATGCTTTCAGGTTAGCTCTTGTAAAAGACAGTTTATTCTGTAAAGCAAATAAATACAGCCCCATTGCATCTGGTTTCCCAGTCATAATATTCCACCTTTGAATCTGAAGGATTCCCTTTTGGGGAGGAAGCAAGAAAGGGAGGATGATGAAGATGAGAGAGGCATGGACTTGGAGACTAGTCAGAGGAAACCTGTGCTTTCACATGGTGATGTTGTCTTTGGAATAGTGAAACCTATTAGCAGTGTTCTTGGCTTGTAGGGCAGTCCCTATGGACATATTAAGAGAGGAAAAAAGTGATACATTAATTTTCACTTACTAGCGACTACCCTTAAAGATGCTCGCCTTCCTACTCTCTCTGCCCCTTCCAGGTAGAGTTTATCTTAAAAGCCTGTAACATCAGAAAAAAATGTTGTTTAAACAATGTTTTAATATGCCTTTTCTTGGAAGCAGAGATACTGTTGAACTCCTCACCAAGCCATGAAAGTCCTTCCTTTTTGTTGTAGGTTTGGGGTTTTTTTTAAACAGAAAATTGTTTCCAAAAGGGAGTTCCCTTGTTTTATTACCTGACATTTCTTTGTCTCACTTTTTCAGTAAAGTACAACTGAGATCAAGGAGGATAGTCAACTTCTGAGGTAAAAATCAGGGACAGCTGCAAGGTATGTTTTACAGCCAAAGAGGATCACTTATCTGTGATGCTGAGCCACAGGGTAGCTTCTGTCTCTATACATATCTTTGCAGAAAAAATTAAAGATAACCAAAGATGCTGAGAAGCATTCTTTTAATCCTGCCTCCTACACCAGAAATGCCTGAGAATTGAGCAAAATAACTTAGGGAACATACTGAAGTGCTGTAATATATAAATGTAATAAATGTATTTGGCTGTAGATAAAGTCAACTGGACACATCTCCCTACAGAGATGAATAATGCAGCCTGGTGTGGTAGCCAGAGGGGCCAGTTAAGAGTGATCTGAGCTGCTTGCAGCCCCCAGGAGATATTAACAATTGCCTTTAATGCTTATGTAGCACTTTCCCAATGTTTAACTGGATTACTGGAGGCTTGTAACTTAAAGGCTTCTGGTGACTTAGCACAGAAAAATAGCTGAAATCCATTAAAATAAAAAATGCCCACAAAAAAAACGTTGTTTCCTGCCTAAACCCTCAGTTCTACAACAAAAGAATGATAAAGAAGAAATACAACCAGGGGGAAGAAACATCCTCCTCCTTACAGACAAACCCTAGGGCAGGAGTGCTCAAACAGCAACTAAAGAAGACATGAGTCCTCTCAAACTTGAGCTTCACTCAGTGTTGCTTGTTATTTACAGAGTACGCACCAGATCATATCCTCAGCAGTCAACAAAAACCATGATGGCATCGTATTGATAGCAATGATAGATAAAGGTATTTTTCAGCATGATAGCACTAAATAAACTTCCAAGTTCTTGCTAGCTAAAATGTAGTCTGGCTCTAACATATCTGTAAAAGGGACAGTAAGGAAGACATAAAATAAGGCTAAAGTAAGGCCAGTTCGTGTGAAACAAGAAATATGTTGCAGTCTATAAAACTGGGAAGAACAGCTAACGGTTTACTTTTACCTTAAATGGAAGTGAAGAAGTTGTTAAAGGATTTTGGTGGTGCAGAGTAAGAGTCCTCTACCTGAGGTTCCCTGCAAGATGATGAAGCTGAGAGTTGGCTCAGGTACAAAAGACTGAGCAATAGCATCCTCAACAAACCTCACACTAATACCAGGTACAGATTAGATAGTGTGGATTTGAAGCAAATCACACCAGGCATCTTTCATAACCCATTAATGGCAATGCATTATTGCCAACAGACACCATGGCATTAAAAAAGAAAATGCACAGATACCAAAACCATGGGATCATGCCATGTATGTTGTCAAAGAGGTGATCCAAGTATTTGTGGGTGTCATTAAACTTGCCTAGTATTTCCTGATATGGGACTTTTTAGTTGCTTATAACTCTGCCTGGCTTTAGTAAAATTTAGACTGAATTTTTATGTTATGTATCTGTTACGTGATTGTTTTAATTAACTGTGAACATTCTAGCGTATTTTTGGTAAGACTTGGCAGTAAATGGCCTTTGAAGAATAAGTATACATCTTTTGCCAGTGAATGAAGGAGATATGTGGAACTGTGTTCAAGCAGGAAAGGAACATATGCTCAAAGACTCCATTTGTAATAAACAGCTAAGAAGCTGAGCCAAGGTTGTACAAGCAACCACAGTGTAAGTTTTGGCCTTTACAGGTTCAGCATTTCTGTTCCTTATCTCAAGGACAGGAGTTCTGGAATACTGAGAGTTGAGTAAACACATCTGTGTGGGCCCATGTGAATTCAGTTCTGAATCAGTTATTTTTGTGCCTTGTTCACCCAACAAGTGAATCCTGGAGGCCTCTATCAGCTCAAGTCCAACACTAGGCCTGAGATAACCAATACACATTTCCTGTTCCTTGGAGTGCTGAAGAAGACAGTGCTGAGTCTTGTGGATCTCTCCTTGTGTTCTGTATGTGCCTCACCCTCCTGTGCATGTGGCAAGAGAAGTATTATTGTTTTTCTTACCCTCTCTTTCCTCCCACTGCCGAAATTGGAGTCATGACTCTAATGCTATTTTAGGCTATTTTCTGAAATGTATGTCCCTTGCTGAACCATTTATCCTTTTGACAGGACAATTACGTGGTAGGCATGTTATCTCTTTAATCTTTCCCGTGAGGTATAAGTTAAAACAGGTATGGGTTTATTGTCAACAAATAACATGTTGGAGCCTGATTTAAATTACTTTACTCATCATGTATATAAGCATCTAGGTCCAGAAGCAGCCCTACTGGATTCATTGGGTCTGCTTATAAAACAAGAGGTCTATTACCATCAGTAAACGTAGAGAAGTGGTTCTCTAGTGCTGGACCAGACAGAAGATCTGGCAAGAAAAAAAATGTATTTTTTTCTAATTTTAACTTCTTGTAGTTTCTGTTTAAAGCTAGTAGGAATTCATGAAAACATGGAGGGAATAATTACTCAGGTAGCATATCAGGATTTGACTTCCCTTGTTTAGGGGAAAAAAAGATACTCTGATAGTAAGAACTCTGCACACTGCAAATATAACAATACAGAAGCCATGTGAGCAGTTATGTGCATGGTTGACCAAACAGATACAATTGTGCTCGGTCAACCCCATGCAATGGTGACACATGACATGTTCCTTTCCAGCGAGGCACAGTGTGTAGTTCCATCATGCCACGTCACATGGGTGAGTAATCAACCTAGAAATGCGTTTGGTAGAGGAAACCAAGTTAATCTGTTGTAAATACTAAAGAAAATATACTGTATTTCTGCCTGACAATTTGTGCATCTGTTTTTCTGTCAGGTGAAATGGGTTTCATTTTATGAATCTCAAATCACTATGCAATTGGGTATGCATTGCCATTAAATCTTAGTCTTAGCATTTTCTGTTCTTTCTAACTTCATTTCTTATTTCTTCTTCCAGACATATGAAATCAGAAGACTATAGTTTGTATAACAGCCTTTGGTGACTATTCATATTTTTGGAACACTTCTGTATAAAGTGTATAGATCTCTGTGAGCACAGAACTCTAACCTATGTTCACAGTGATGACTGAAATTCAGTAGTTATCCAGTTACATATCTGCATCTACTTGCATGCATAATTATACATGTAACTTTTTTAAATTGCCATTCATAACTATGGATGCTCTGCCACTGCTGAAATGGTCATTAATCTCAATGTTTCAAGAGCATGCTTGACAGTATATCCATTTCTATAATATAGTTAGTGAGCTTATGATTACAAAAACCTTTCAGTCCCAGATAGCTGGGAAAGCTGATAAGTTGTAGGTAGTGCAGGTGGCACTTTGGAAGCATGAGCACTTAAGGCCTTCTGTGCTGAACTCAGCTGTTGGAATCTGTCCTTTAGGGACCAATTCCATGGAAAACTACCATTTGCTTGGTTTTTGGTTAGGTTTGTTTTATTTTTTTTCCATGGGAAAGGTGCAGAAGAGTAACATTTTCATGCCATAGTCCATAACCAAGCTGAAGAAAAAGAAGGCTAGAATACTCTCATGTTTTATTTATAGCTAAAGGAATTTTGTTAAAAAGCTTGAAAAAAAAACTGTATGGGTTGAAGAATCTTTCTCACTGCAAAACTTTTGTCTACAACAAATTGGCAAGCTCCAGCACTTGAATTTAGCTTAATCTTCTAAGCAATTTGGCTGAAAAAATGATAGTATGCCCAGTAACTTGGTGGAGGGTGTCCCAAATTTCTACTTTTAATGAGGTTTTCTAGCAAGTATTTCTATTCAGTGATGGATTCTTATAGGAGAGCTCACTGGGTGAAAAGCTTGGTGTCTTCATTTTAATCATTCAGACAACCCCTCCATATCCTACTGAATCTGAGGAGACATCCTGCCCACTGCCAATTTTTTTTCCCTTGCTATTCTGAAATGGTGGTAAAGATGTGGATTGCTGATTGATTTGAGGCCCTGTGTGTACCTTATATGTATGAATGTGATTTTTTCTTTTCCTCTGGATTTTCTTTTGAAAAATTAGCTTTAAACATTTTAAATCTACTCCAAAAAGATGCTTCAGCCAAACTTTATGCTTCTTTTCCACCCTCCTGGTATAAATATCTGCTTAGATAAAACACTGAAGAAATAAAAATAAGATTCTTTTTCCTGCCACCTTGATTAAAAATATGAAGTGGCCTTGAATTATTGTTTCAGAATACATCTGCACAGTATTTGGTAGTAATCATGTAATCTGTCTGACTACACAGGCTGATTACAAAAAGCAGATGTTCAGACTGATTACATTAAACAGCTTCGCTTTTGCAGGTAACTGTCATTGAGGAGGGAATTGTGCTAGTCGAATTCCAAAGTCACTCCATTAAAATTAATGGAAAGTCTTTGGGTTTCAACCAGTGTAAGGTATTTAGTGAACAGTTCAAATGGCAAACTGACAGCCATATGTATTTGGCCTCTTACTGTTTATAATCAATATTTTTTTTTTTTCCATTAGGTGTTCTCCTAAAGCCAGAGAGAATGTTTTGGGGTGATTGTGCAGAGGTCATTATTTGAGATACTGATTAAAGAAATGTACTATGTAAAGTGGAATTTATTTTTGTTTTAGAGTGGGAATTTCAGGTCTGGTATAAACAAAGTATTTCATTTTGCTGTGTCATTAATGACACTGAAAAATTGCTTGAAAATAGGTCCTGGGCAAAAAATATAGCGTACTTCAGGAGCACCATTTATTTGCCACAGCAGCCTCTGCAGTTTCAAATGTGGTTAATGCTCTTCCTTGACAGCTGCAGACCTTTCTTCAGAGGAAATATGATTCCATTAATGTAGAGATGCGTTGGTGTTACGTGAATACTAACGGTGTCCCCATACCTCCTGATAAGACCTGAATTTTTATTCCTGCGTCCCCCCATAGGGAATTCATTTGCTGTGTTGTTGAGTAGGATGTGTTAACATGGCTCTCGCCAGCCCCTCTTGATCTCTGGATTGTTCTGCTTCATGAAATGAACTACATATTACAGCAAAAGCAGAACACATGCACTGAACCTTAATCTAGGAAATTAAGTGGCACCATTTTGAAGTTTTACTGTACATCATAGTGGTTTTATATAGCAAGTATAGGCAGCGCAGTATTAAAAAGATAGTAGGTATCTGGAGCAAATCTAGCAAGCCAGCAAAATTATGCCAACGTAAAAGTGATGTTAGAGATCTTCAGTACCATCACGTGCAGTTTTAGCAGTGTTGCTTTCATAGGAGAGTGTTGCAGAGGCCTCCTTGAGCCTTAAAAGGTATGAATTTGTGAGGGTTTTTATCGTTAGGGAAAATACAGCAATTGCTCTATTTTTATGGTAAATAGGTACTTCTAAAAATTGTTTGGTGTAATAAATAACTGACTCAACTGTTTGCATATGGGTTGCAGTTTGTCTTTTAAATCAATTCCTCCAACAAATGGAAGCCTCATAAGAGACATTTTTGAGCAATGTTCAATGCTCAGAATTAATATAAAGGCACGCACCAAAACATTTTATGATTTTCTCTAAAGGCCTTCATTGTCTTTTTTATGTCACAGGAGAGATAAAGGCTTCTATCCTTCAAGTTTTTCAGTTAGCTGGCTTTCTCAAGCATACCTTGTGTTTGAACACTGCTCAATGCCATCACATTGCAATTGAAGTTCATTGCGCTACAACCCACGCTCTCATGATTTGGGCACGGCTGAGTTGATTCTGTTGTCTAATCTGTAAATTCATAACCTGCTGCATAAGTGATAGCTTATCAAAACTTGATTAAGAGTTAGAAACTGTGGAGATAGGGTAGGAATCTCAAATGCTACACCTTTTTGAACGCTCAGCATGGCAAATAGCTGCTATAGTAGGTTATCATCACAGAGGCTTGAACAGGTCTAGTGAAGGGCAGTAGTGCACATCTGTGTCAGCTCTGTATCAGCAGTGATACTTGCCTCTCTATTACACATATCTCTGAAGTTTCATGGGTACATACCACCTCCATAAAACATACTAAATGAGGATGTTCCATGCACAGAGATCTGTAAAACATCTGTCTTGTATGATGCTAAGTTGGATGATCTGTAAAGGGGGTTGAAATTCAGAAGAGAAAAACACTTTAATAAATCCTGACTCTTGACTCTAATGAATGTTGATAGACTGTGTAACTTTTAGGTAGGTTTGAGCTGGAATAAATGTCAAATATGATTCAATTCACACAGCAGTGTGAAAAGAGCTGTTACTTCCCTCGGAGAAAACCTGACAGCCCAACTTTCTTAAAGGGCTTTTCTGTCTTGCTCACTCATTTTCTCTTTTTAATGAAGTATTTAATAATTGACATTTCCCTAACAGAAGGTAACACAGGTCATTCTATTAAACAGGATAGTCTTCCATCAGTGACATCAGAGCTGTTATCTGAGATCAAAAACTATTATTTTTCTTCATCTGATGGGAAGGATGAGTTGTTACTCATAAGGATAGTGTGGCGTTCTGAGGTGATGTCTCCAGACTGCAGGTGCCTATTGTTAATGGCACGTGTTCGGAACTGGTATTTAACTGCCATAAAAATATAATTATAAAAAATAAAAATGAAACTAAGAGGTAGTAGTACATTTTTGAGTGAATCAGAAAATGCACTGCATTAATACCCAGGACATTGCTTTTGACAAGTGATTCAGGACATGACTGTCTTGTCAGTAATTCAGCCACACTGAACCAAGTTACCTACTGTGTTCCTCTGTTGAGTGTTGAGATATGCGTTAGTTCAACATTGTAATGGAAATAAAGAAGTAAATGTGTCTGAATAGCAGGGACCTGGGTTGAGCTACTAAGAACCACTGTTGGAATGTAAAAAACATTTGTCCCTGTAAAATGTAGCAAGTTCTGTTCTGTATGTAATTAAATAAGCAAGACTGACAGATAATAAAGAGACGATGAAGGAGGAAAAAAAGCACCTGTACTGTTCTTAGGTTAGACTGAGATCCGGTTCAAGTCTGTATTTGTTACAGAAAACAAGGCAAAGAGATCCAGTTAAGGGTGAAAGTGGAATTACTTATGCATAGAGTAGGAATGGAGAAGAAAAATATTTTCTATTCTTTATCTTTTCTAATCTATTACCGGCATTTTTTTTTTATACTTCTCTTGAGATGATTAAAAAAATAATCTTGCTAGTCCAGTCTGAAGATAAATTTTGACACTTTCCAGTCATTCCTTAATTACAGTTGTTTATGCCTTGGGAGAAGCTGGCTATGTGGTATGAGTAATGATGGTATCTCCCATGATTACTCAGAAGGCAGATGGACTTGTAAGGTTTCCTGCAATTTTTGTCTGCATGAATTGTAAAAAAGCCACTCTGCAATATATTTGTCAAGCAGCCAAATACTGTTCTTTAAAGGTTCTTAAAATTGCTCTAGTAAATATATTTTCTATGATGATAAAACCAAATTAACTTAAATCTTAGAATGATTTGCACTGCTGCAGTTCTCTGCCATGTATTTGCTCCCACTTGCACTGGAACACACTAGGACTGCACTGAACTAAGAATCATAGTTGATTTTCCTTTATTTTAGTCTTTTGTCTTTCTACAAGGTGATGATTTCAAGGTGGAAGGCTATGGCAGACACTTACAGCTTTCCAAATTACTATTCAGAATTGAACCAATTGAACTTATTCTATGATAAGATGTCCTGCCTGGTGGTTGAGGGAAAGGCTGTGGATGTTGTTTATCTGGACTTCAGTGAAGCCTTTGTCACTGTTTCCCACAGCATCCTCCTCGAGAAACTGGCTGCTTATGGCTTGGATGGGTGTATGCTCTGCTGGGTAAAACACTGGCTGGATGGCTGGGCCCAGAGAGAGTGGTGGTAAACAGAGTTAAATCCAGCAGGTGACTGGACACAGGTGGTGTTCCTCAGGGCCTTGGGTCAGTATTGGGGCCACTTCCATTTGTCATCCTGAGCAACGATCTTGATGAGGGGACAGAGTGTACCCTCAGTAAGTACTCAGATGACACCAAGTTATGTGGGGGCGTTGATCCGTTTGAGGGTAGGGAGTCTCTACAGGGAGACTTGGACAGATTGGATCAATGAGCCATGATCAATTGTGTGAGGTTCAAGAAGGCTCAGTGTTGGGTCCTGCACTTGAACCACAGCAATCCCATGGGATGCTACAGGCTTGGGGAAGAGCAGCTGAAAAGCTGCTCAGTCAAAAGGGACCTGGGGGTACTGGTTGCTAAGTGGCTGAATATGAGCCAGCAATGTGCCCAGGTGGACAAGAAGGCCAAGATAAATAGTGTGGCAAGCAGGACCAGGGTGGTGATTGTTTCTCTGTACTCAGTTCTGATGAGGCCACACCTCAAGTGCTGTGTTCAGTTTTGGACACCTCAATACAAGAAAGACATCAAGGTGCTGGGGTGGGTCTAAAGAAGACTAACTAAGCTGGTGAAGGGTCTAGAGCACAATTCTTATGAGGAGTGGCGGAAGGAACTGAGGCTATTTAGTCTGAAGAAAAGGAGGCTGAGGAGGAGACCTTATCACTTTCTACAGCTTCCTGGAAAGACTTTGTAGAGAGGTAGCTGTTGGTCTCTTCTCACAAGTAACTAGTGACAGAACAAGAGGGGATGACCTCAAGCTGCTCCAGGGGAGGTTTAGACCGGACATTACGAAGAACTTCTTCACTGCAAGGGTTGTCAGGCACTGGAACGGGCTGCCCAGGGAGGTGGTTGAGTCACCATCCCTGGCTGTGTTTAAAAGCTGTGTACGTGTTGTGCTTGGGGATGTGGCTTAGAGGTGGATTTGGTAGAGTAGGATTAATGGTTGGAGGTGATTATCTTAGAGTTGTTTTCCATCCAAAGTGATTCTATGAATTCATGATAAATATTGAGGAGTGAGACAAATATTCTAATAATTCAGCAGTATTTGCAAATCCTGTGTTTATTTGTTTGCAGTGGGACTCCATGAGTATTGAAGTCCTGCTTTATCATATTACTCCTTACCCCAATGGGGAAGTTTGTAGAAGACAAAGCTTTCTTCGGATTTGGTCTGAGAGAATGCTAAGAACCGCCAGCAATCTCTGGCTCTTCCATCTGCAAGGAGCAGTCTTGATCTGTATTGTCTAGAACACAGAAGTGTGTATATTTTAATAAAACTGAGATTGAGACTGCGCAGGTGCCCTCTAGAAAAACATTTTCAAGCATCTCTCTGGGATCAGACTGTATTGTTCCATTAATTCAAATGAACTGATACAGAGCTCAGTGTCCAGAAACACCAGCAACTCACAATGCTGATGGAGTGACCTTATTTCATGTAGTCAGCATGATTTGAGATGATGTGACTTTAGATTCCCTTTTACTGAGTAATTCAAGGATGGTGAATTCAGAATTTATAATATAATGGTGAATGCTGTGGTTCTGCTTTTTGTTCAGAGTGGTGACATTGCTAGTGATAATTACTAGACCTAGAAATAGATGTATTAGCTGACTTTCAGATCAGAAATGTGGGAGGGAAATGGAGTCCTAATACAAGTGCCAAGTTTTCACACGAAATTGAGCACCTCTTGATAATATGAAAGTCATGGAATACTGCTGGTGTGCTCTAGAGGATAAACCAGCTCCAAGGCCTGAATTCTTACAGCTCTGAAAACCAAGAAAGTCATCACAAATCCTTTTTCTTCAACAGATGGTCACAGCAAACGTGATTCTGCAGCCTCCTCTTACATAAAAAAAATATTCCTTATTTCACTAAAACATCTCATCTATTATATATTTAAGGACTCTATAGACTCCTACCTCCAACCTTTTTTTTTTTAAAGGTCAAAATAGATCTGGACTTCATAGGTTTAGCCACTATTTTTACACTGGCAAATGTGATTGAAACAGATTTTATAGCAAGGGATTTTATTTCTCAGAGTAAAGATTCATGTCTGTTAGCCTAACTTGTTAGTTAGACTTCAGCAGATTTAATGGGCTTCATATTTGGCTCTGTCATTTCTAGAGGGAACTATGAAGCTGAATGGGTGGAGATTACATTCCATGGAACATCTGCTTTTGATACTTCTTTCGACAGAACAGATGATATTTATTTTTCTTCACCATACAGTTTGTTTCCTTGTTCAGTGGCTACTATTTTGATCTATATTGTGCCCATTACATAACATATCTACATCGAATGGTCAGAATGCCAGCATCAAAAATTAGAGGAAACCCACACAGAATGAGACCTTCATGGGGTTTTTTTTGAGAAATAGAAGTAGAAATACTCTGAAGTATTTGGAACAGAGGACCGTTTAATATTCAGTCGTATTTTAATTCCATCATCTTAGTCTTAAAATTCCCATAAGTATTCTGTCCATTATGTTGGTGGGCATTATAAAACAAAGGTGAGGTAAACAGTCCCCTAACTCTTAGAGTGAATTGCTGAGAAAATCTCAAATACATCTTGAGATCCTGACTCTCTAGGGCTTGGTTCTGCTGCCTGCCCATCACAGCCACATCCTTCTTGGATCCAAGAGTCATCTTCTGGTGAATCTTTAAACTATCCATGTAGTGGTGTGTTAATATACTGGTGTCTGACCAGAGTAGGCATTTGCCTGTTCCTTTTCTACACTGTAACCTTCAGCAGAGAGGTTGCAGACACCCATCTCAAAACACAGCAGCGCTGCCATAGCTTTAGGATCTTGTATTGAAGGGGAAGGCTTTGCGAGCACATAATTTTATTACAAATCTTCTGCTGTGAAAAGGCTGTGTGGTTTCTGCAGCAGTGATCTGTGCTTGCAGAGTGCAAAGTGCTTTGGGAAACATTTACTGTACAGTGTCAACCTGCATTATGTTACAGCATTCACAGCAAATTGGTTTGTTGCCACCACTATATTGCAAAAAGTACTCTTGAGTGAACAAAACCTTTGAAGGTGTTGGGTTTTTTTCCCCTTATATTTAACAAAGTAAGTATGCGTTAATAAAGGTCACAGGTGATTATCTTCCCTAGAAATATAACTGGATTTGAGCTTAGATATAAAAACCACAATGCATTTCAAAGTTCTGAAGGCAAGTGTAGATAAAATACTGACATAAAACCAAACCATTTTTCATTATATGAGGATGAAATCAGCCATTGCTTTTGTGCTACATAATGGGAACTACAGACCATGAGATGCTTTCCTGGGGTCCCCAGATCTGATAAAGATGTAGGGCAGCACAGAAATCTCTTAAGCTGCAACTTTGGATGGAGATGATTGAAAATATGCTTAATCATACGAATGTTTAAATTACCTGTAACTTACACCACTCATTCTCCTTCTCTTTCAGTGGTCGTCTGTTAACTTGCAGTTTCACTTAGACATGAATAAAAGAAGTCAAAAGATGTACATGGGGGGGGTTGGAGGAACAAAATACATAAATTCTAAGCCTGAGCTGGGTGAATATTGGACATAAATGACACTACAAACTTGAAATGCACATTGTGACATGATATATATCCCATGAAGGTATCCAAAGCCTCACAGATATTTAAAGACTTTGTCTCTATTCATTTTAGTGGTGAAAACCAGAGATAACCTCTGGTTAGTAGGTTATGATGTGAACATGTGGGTATGCTGCAAAATTTAGCTGGTTTATGTCTTTCTGAGAAATATCTCAATATGAGGCAAACATTTTTAAGTGGGATTGTATTATCCTAGAACTGGTTTTAGCTGGAAAACAAATCTGTACAATGTTGAGCTATATGGCCCTAGTTCACAGAAATGTTCCTTTATGGTGGATGTAGCTTCCACGCTTGATGAGAAACTGTGGATTAAATCTGAATTCACAAATACTCTCAAAATAAAAGACTAAACATGCTCTCTAACTGTAAATTTGAATGTGGATAAGAAAGATGTCAACAATTGTTTTTGTATTAGAAAAATATTAGCATCATCCTGCAGCTGCCCTGCCTCGTTGGGTTTCTGTAAAAACTTGTAGTGATGACCTGTGCTTTGTTTAGCAGAGGGAACTGAGAGTCCCAGGGTGTCACAGAAGGAGAGAAAAAGAGAGGTGGGAACCAGATGAGCAGGTCTTACGTGAGGCTTGACAGGTTGGGTATATTGTTGAGAGTTGCAGGGATTTACCATTCCCCAGAATTTATATGGCCACTCCAAAAGTATAGATTCAACTTCTTGTTGTTTCATTCTGTTTCAACTAGCTGTTGGCAATCTGACATTTCTTAGCCAGAGCTTGTTTTCCAGGTATACAATTCAGCTTCTCAATGGCTTGCAGTGATTACTGTCAGTTAGCATGGTGCCACAACAGGTTGTTTGGACATAAACCTGCATTGTTCTATCTTCCTCTCTTCCTCTTTTCCTGCAGTGACTAAAACAGCCTGAATCACATCTAATGTTTCGCTAGTACCCACTGCCATAATTGTTTGCAAAGTCCTATTCATAGCTCCAGGATACTGAAAACTCTTCCTCATGATAAACCTTGGAAAAGAAGCACAGAGTAGGAGGCTAAGCAGGCTCGAACTTCTCTGTAGGCATGGATTTAAAATCTCCAGAAATCGTGGAAAGCATGAAAGAAGATGACACAATTGGGAATTTCTGATGCTGAGCAGTTTGGAAATCACACCGCTAGTGTGTCACCAGTTGTACAATGAATGAAATTAATGGAGCTGCTTTCTGTGTGTGACGGTGAAAACGAGAACAGTGTGTAGCTCATATGAATTAGTTTGCTATAAATATTTGATGGCTCTTTAAAAATCAACAAGTTTTCATTTAGGGGTTAAAAGAGTAGAATTGACTTCAAGAAACACTCAGCAGCTCTCAGCACTTGGTGTGACCAATATGGCTTTTGCAGCTGTATTTATTTACTTTTATAATGATTGCACCTACTGGCAAAGGTATGATTGAGGTCAGCACTGTCCAGATGTGAAACAGAGAAGACAGTCTTGCCCTAGGCAACTTGTAATTGGGCTGACAGAGAAATGGATGTGCTGAAGCCATTTCAAAACTTAGCTAGGACTATAGGCATGCTGACTGCATTTACATGAGGGGATCCTCTCGCTGCTTTGTTTATGAATCTAACTTCAGTATTATTTCTTCATCCCCAATCACCACCTTGATTTATACACCTAAAACTCACAGAAATGTTGGTTATTACTCTCTGAAACATTTTGATTTAGGATCCTTTTGGTTCCATATAAACATTCGATATTGTTTAGTTATCAAAACCATATTCTTCCACAGACGACAGAGGTCTGTTTGGAGGCAATGTGGGAGGAGTAGCCATCCACCTGGGCAATCTTTCTTCTTCAATGCAGCCTATTTTTTGTCTTGATTTTTTTTTTTGGTGGTGGTATTTAGTTTTTTTGGGGAGTTTTGGGTGGTGGGTTTTTTTGTTTGTTTCAAATACAGCATCTTTTCTTTTAAATCACATATGTCCTTTTGTTTTCAGTAGCAATAGATGAGTTATAACCAATTGCTCTACAAACTTTTTCTTGTCTGCTTATGAATTCTCTCAAAGCAATGCCTAGGAGGAAGCTGATGAAGCAAGGTGGGTTTGACTCTGAGACGCTGTCAAGCAAGAGAGTAAATAACCCTCTCTTTTTTTCCCCTCCTCTTTTTTCCCCCCTTGCCTGTCACTGAACTGTTTAACATGTAATAAATTATCAAGAACTGTTAGTAAATTAGTATGCCACCTGGGACAGGCTGTTGATTATTGTGTGATTTCTATTTACTTTTCTGGAATGGACTCCGGTCTCAGCTGAGTGCTTTTTTCAGGAAACTCACTTGTAGAAATGACAAAAGGCCATTTTTCCTGGATATAGATTATATTCAGAGTTTTTAATTAAATTTTAATTATGTGGAAGAGGCTCTTCATATCTCCTTGTGGTTTTTTTCTTTTTATTTTTTTTATGCTTCATCCTTTATGACTAACTCACACCAGCCAGCCTCCACCCAGTTGGTTGTGTTGTTTTACAGTTAATTTGATGGTGCTTACAAGTTAGAAGCATTATCTCAAATACATACGATGTAAAAGACTATAAATCTTCTTGTACTTTTTATCTTTTTTCACTTTATACTTTTTATGGCCTGATCAGCCAAGGTCCAGGGCTGCAATGGATTAAAACATAAAAGGCGAAGGATAAGGTGTCTTGGAAAGTTCTAGTGGAAAGGATTTTATAAACATAAGAGAGTATACTATGTTGCTTGCAGGGCTAATACCAACAGGAAAAAAAAAAAAATAGAAATCAAATTTTGAAACTAATCCGAGGACCCGAAAAAGGTAATTTGAATGTATTCTAGAACAGAGATAAGTGATTAAACATTCCTAGTTATAACTGATGCTAGAAAATAAGGAGTGGAACCTTATCTTTCTTCTTTAGGAATTTGAGATCCTCCCTTACCAAGTTGTTCAGAGCTTGGACTACTATGAGCCATCACTCCCACTTTATATAGGTATCTAGTTTTCTCCAAGAAGATAGAAGCCTTTAAAAAAGTCCAGAGGGCAGTCTGGTCTTTCCAGCTTCAGTGCTTGCCCTTTGCTATGGGTTGTATAGGGAGCAGCATTTGTGGGGGACAATGAGGTTGTTATTGTTGAGAGGACATTAACTGTCAGGTGCCTCTATCTGCACGCGTTTTTATTGGGGTGGTACTCTAAGAGTCATGTTCACTGCGTAGGCTGGAGAAATGAGCTGGTAGGAAACATGTGAGGTCCAACAAAGGCAAATAAAAAAAAAATCCTCCATCTGATTGATTAAATCCAGCAACTGTGCGAATGGTGCTGACTGACTATGGAGCATCTTTGCAGGAAATACTTGAGGTTCCTCTTTGAACTGCCAAGGGCAGAGCACTGTGCTTTTGCAGCAAAAAAAAACCCCAACCTCATGATCTGGCAAGAGTGTACCCAGCAGGTCCAGGGGAGTAATCCTTCTGCTCTTTTTAGGAAGTTTGAGACTATCTGGAATAGGCCCTTCAGTTTTAGGTTCCTCAGCAAAAGAAAGGCATTGAGATACCATAGTGAGCCCTGTGGAAGCTCAGCTGCATCCAGAACTGGGGCATAAATAGGCATGAGGAGAGGATGAGGGAGCTGGGCTTGTCCAGACTTAACAAGGCTCAGGGGAGATCTTATTGCTGTCTAAAACTGGCTGTGTATTAATCTGGAGTCAGACTCTTCTCAGGTGTGTGGAATGGAGTTAGAGCCAACAACACCAGCTGAAACATGGAAAACTCCAATGGTTTAGTAGGAAACACATTTTTTATGATGGGGGTGGTTGAACATTGAAACGGGCCATTCAGACTGAGGGATCTCCATCCTTGGAGATATTCAGGACTGGAGGGGATTTTCTGTTCCTGAACTATGTGATCTAGCTGGCCTTGCTTGGAGGAGGAGGTTGGATTAGATGACCTCCAGAAGTCCCTTCGTCTGTATATGTTTGGTTTATTCCCTTGTCTTGGGCATTCTAGGAGTTACACTGGACAAGTTACTCCCAGTAGCCATATAGTCTGTTCACAACAGATGATCTGAGGTGCATAAGCAAAGGAGAACAAAAAACAGTGAGATGAGCTGAAGTTCTTACCTTACATGCTAATCTGAAAGGAAAGAACAAAAGGGTAGGACTGTAAAAACATACAACTTCAAGTCAAAGAGCTATATTGTGATGTAATCCCTGGGCAGTATCTGTTTGCGTCTGTCAAACAGTGGAACAGCATCTCCCAGAACAATACATAATTGCCAGTTCAGAGGACTTGGTTTTTATCCGTTCTGTCTAACCCAGGTTATGTAAGACTACCTGTGCAAATCACATACAGGTCTGTGTTCTGTTTGCTGTGTATGTGCATGCCAGTTGACCAGTAGATTTCATCAAAAACACATGCATCTGCTGAGCTGAGATTGGAAATGTGCTCTGGAGTAGTAAGGTGTTCTTCCATCATGAAAGTTAACTCAATACTGGACCACTGGAAGCATCAGTATAGTGTGGTCTTAATGTTCAGTAAAGGGTTGAAATGTATTATTCAGTCATTGGAAGTGGGTAGTACTTTAAACTGAAAGTCTAAAGTTACATTGCAATAGGTTTTGATTTTACTCATAAGAACTGATATTAATAGGAACGTGTTTTTGTCATTAATACTCACTTCATTGATAAGGGAGGATGAGGGGAAAGGAGTTAGGGGTGTAAGAGGGAGAACGGTTGCTTTTTTAGTTATTCCTAAAATTCATTTTGCTTGTACACGTGTGCTCTTTTGGGCTGGAGTAGAGTTTATTTTCCTCATAGCAGCGAGTATGGGGCTGTGTTTTGGATTTGTGTTGGAAACAGTGTTGGTAACACAGGGATGCTTTAGCTACTGCTGAGTGGTCCTCACACAGAGTCAAGGACTTTTCTGCTCCTCCCCCCACCCCACCAGTGAGTAGGCTGGGGGTGCACAGGAAGCTGGGAGGGAACACAGCCGTGACAGCCGACCCCAGCTGACCAAAGGGATATTCCAGACCATATGATCTCATGCCTACATACAAAGCTGGGGGAAGAAGGAGGAAGGAGGGGACATTTGGAGTCATGACATCTGTCTTCCCAAGTAACCATGCCCTGTGAAGGAGCCCTGCTCTCCCGGAGGTGTCTGAACACCTGCCAGCTGATGGGAAGTGGTGGATGAATTTTTTGCTTTGCTTTGCCTGTGTGTGTGGCTTTTGCTTTACCTTTAAACTGTCTTTATCTCAGCCTGTGAGTTTTCTCACTTTTACTTTGTTGAAACGCAATTGTTCCTGCCAATATATCTTCCTCAATATTTTGTTCCTATTCATGAGTTTCTCTGGTTTTGTAGTTCCTCTGTTTCTTTTTTAACACTATCTGTAAGTACATACATAGTTTTATTCCCATCTTGTTGTTGTTGATATGAAATGTAGAGAACTGTGATACATATAAAGTCTTGTTAGGTATATGTGTAGCAGCCTCAAGAAAAATCTTTTAATTGCTAATGCAGTGGTAAAATCAATGCTTTGTTTGTGTTCTGCTTTAGATGGGGTCAGTCTCAGGGTCTGCAAAGTTGCTGCTGACTGGGAACAGAAGTAACACCCCAAAACTAACCTTGGTCTTATGTTTTTAAAACTCCGTGTAGCTGTCTGTCTTAGAAGGAAAAATAATGATAACACCTGGATTTGGTTGTGCAATATGAGCTGTAATTCATAGCTGAACCTCTAGTAATGTTCTTGCCAAGAGAGAAAGCTCCTGAAATCTTCCTAGCTGCCTTTTGTGTCTGTAAACACAATGCCAGGATCCAAGCTCCTCAACTTCTAATTTTCAGTAAATACTATGTTTAAAAAAAATAAATCCTCTGGATTAATTACAGCTTTTCATGTGGATTAAATGTTAGTAAAACTGAGATAAAGGCGATGGGTAGAAGTGTTTGTGCATTCATTTACCTTCCTATTCACTTTTCAACTTTTCATTAAAATGCACTGAGATAGACCCAAAAAGGCATGCTTGGGAGCAAACATAGAAACAATAACCTTTCCCCCTAAATTTTGCCCACCTGGCATATGAGCAAAGGAACATTTTTTCTATTTCTGTCTTGGTTTCGATGATGTGCAGCCCTTTCTCTCATACATGTGAGAATATGTACAGAATTGCCTAAGGTTTGGTAGTCACAGCACTCAACTGGCAAGATACCAAGACTTGTTCTTGCAGTAACACATGGGAGTGCTCTAACAACTGAATCACAAAGTCAGTGTCTCTGTCACAACAAATACTTTCTATCTATGTGCATAAGGTGGAACAGTCCCAGAAGGAATACTCGCTTCCCCCAATTCCCTCATGGGCCTTAGGAATCACGCTGGTAAATCTTCTGATGTAAGTTTTCAGCAATACATTTCAGTTATGGCAAAATGATGCTTTTCAATAGAAAAAAAAAAATGTTTCATACATCATGTTTCAAAAGCTCCAATCAACACCCATCCCCAGTATACCTGCAGAAAATAGTGCAATGAATGCCAGGCATTCATTTACTATTCATTTACTAAAACCCTACCTCAATATAAAATGGGTACTTTACAACTGCAAAAATCTAAGCCCTGATGGAGGAAGGTTTATTATCTATGGTGCTGCTAGAATCAGGCACAGCAGTACTGTATGCTTCTGAATATAAAAGCACTATTCTTCAGTGAAGTCCTTTTTCTATTAATGAGATTTGCCCTAATGGGACCAAAAATTACTTTAAAAGACATTTCCTTTCTGCTTTTCAAGGGCTTTTTTCCAGTCCATTTGGACTGGATATCAAAGATAAGGGGAAATATTTCAATAGCAAGAGCTTTAATAATTAAGCTTTGTAGCCTACATAATGGAGAGATGGCCAAATTCAAGTGAAAAATAATTACTAGCTTTCCAATGCTTGCTTCTGCTGACCTGCTTCACTTTCTTCTCCCCCTTCCATTTTACCCTTCAAAACCAAAGAATCAGTTGTGCCTTGCATATGAAACACTTGCTCAGCGCAGCTCTTTCCACCACGTTTGTATTTTTGCCTGTGGTCTAGGAGAGAAGAGTTGTTCAATCTTCAACTATACCCAGACCTTCATTAAGGAGAGTACCCACAGCTCTCAAAAGGAAGCAACTGTTTCCTGAAGGGGAAAAATTTTAACAACTCACTTCCTATTGCCACCTACCCCTATAGATACAGGAACAGACAAAATCAAAATACAGTGAGAGACATATCTGAGAGACTTTGTATATGATGCTAAGATGGGGATGATGTTAATTGTTTTCCAGTCTCCAGGAACCTCTCCCAGTCACTGAAGCCTTTCAAAGCTCTCAGTGATTTCAGCCAGCTGCTTCAGAAACTTTGGGTGCTGCCCATCTGGTTTCATCAGCCTGTGTGTATCTGCAGATGTATACACACACATATCTCCAAGTTTGGAAAATACTACTTGTTCTTCATGATTCGTAATAGTCATTATGTACATTGATCTCTGTAAGAAGTGCTCTATAGAATTGGGAGTTAGAGGAATAGAGATGCTTGAAGCTGATGCCTCAGCTGACGTTGAGGATGTCTTGGGAACATTATGGGAAAGCCTTTGGTTGTGAGAACATCTGGAATCTGTTGAATATCTGGGATTGGAGGGAACAATTTGTGCAAAGTGAGATTCCCTGGAGTAATGTTTTGAGAGCTTCCTTTTCCATTCCCAGAAAATTGTTATGCAACCTTACAATATAACAGAGTTGCATGATAAAAGGCCAAATGGCACACCTGTAACGTTTCTAAAGCAGACAAGTGTTTATCTGTTACAAAGGATGGTGATGGCCTGATCAATCCCAAATGACTGATGTTTTTATCCAGCACAGTTGTCTTTCTTTCCCTCTGTCCATGTAATCTCTGTTGGAGCTTAGTGCAGTTTTTGCTGCTGACAAATTAATGGCTGGTGACTAGGAACCGTTTGACCTGTTTCTTCATTAAATTAGATCAACACACATATGCAGTCATTGGTTGTGAAGCCATTATCCTGTTTGAGAAGCATTGTTTTATAGTTTTGCTCTGTGATGTCTTCAGGCAGAAAATATTTCAGGTTTATTAGAGGTCTGCAGAACAGCTTCTTGAATTAGATTAGTCTGTGAATGCCCAAGCTAAAAGAATCAGTGTGTGCCTGTTCTGTTTGGGAAATACTAGTATTTGTAGAGATGTTGGTGGGAGAGTGAAATTGGCCCTTTTCTGTTGTGCAATCTAATTCTTTCTTTTTTCCTCCAAGACACACAAAATGTCTGTATTTTTTGGGCAGTATAAAACCTGGTTAGGGAAGGTTCACTGTGACAAGAATTGGCACTCTGCCTCCTCCAGTGCTGTTACTCACTCAACATGCTGATTTACAGCATACTAGGAAAGTCTATCTGATTTAGTTCCTGGTATACTGGAATGCATAGTTTTAAATTAAAATATCTGAATATGTGAAGATATCAATATCCCACAAAACATAGCAACGTTTTGTTCTTTCTATATGTAGGAACTCTGCAAAGGATACATTAAATGATCGCTTTTGCTGAAGAATTATTAAAAGCCAGGCTAACATTGGACCGTGCAGGAAGACCAAAGGATTCTTCTGTTCTCACTTTAAACAGACACAAAAAAAAAAAAATAGTATCTGTAATAAATAGTATTTATGTTGCTTTATATCAACTGTAGGTACCTAATAAAGCTTCTGTTCCTCTCAGTGTAAGTTCAGTCTGTGCCAAGAGATCTACTGGATATATTAACGATATACCTTATTAATTAAACACTTGCTCATAACAGTACCAATATATATTGCAGAAGGTAAACAATGTGTATGTATCTTAGCTCTGCAAGATAGGTGCAAATAGCACTAGAAAATCAACTATTAAAAAAAGGGCGGTCTGTGAAGATGTTGAGTACTATTTCTTCTCTCCCTCTGCTTTGACCTGTGGCATATTCACACCTCTTTCAGTACATTGCAGGAACACCAAATTTGTTTAATATGTGCCAGTTTTTTAGAATCCTTGGCCTGGCACCATGAGTGACTGCTCTGAAATATTTTTGAATGGAGCATTCCTCTTGAAAATTTGGTTTGCCACACTAGCCAAGTGGCAACAATTTCTTGGTTGCAACAGGTTATAGATAGATGAGGTTTGTTCTTGTGGAAGAAGAAGTAATGATCAGCTTGGTTGTCCTACCCAACACTTCTCTAAATAAGAAGATTGAAAAATTGAGCAGTAATTGGTATCCCCTAGAGAACTGGCATAGTCAGCGTCTTTGAGGTGTTCAGTTATAGAGATCTGATAGATATAGATATATACAGGTTGGCAACATGTGCAACATGACACAATTTTCAGGTTGGTCATCAACATCAGTCAAAACTTTTGTAGCTGTTTCTCTGTGGGCATTTGTTATTATAGTATGTAACCACCCTTAAACTTGTTTCCACTGTGGTGACTGCTCTAGAGAAAAGCCAATTGTTTCAAAACTGTTTCCTTTTACAATTGGATCACATAATTTCAGGCTTGCTTAGTTGCAGTGTAAGCCAGTTGTTCTCTGTCCAGTTGCTCTGAACACATTTTTCTCTTAATGTGATAACTCAGAAGTTCATTCCCTCTTCAGCATGTTTCATATGTTACCAACTGCTAAAGTTGGTAACCAGCTCATTTTAAGATCCTAACCTCTTAAAATTCACTCCACATCCTGAAGTGCTGATAGTAGATAGATAATATTACAGCTTCAGCTGTGATAGTCTGAATGATTAATGAGCTGACCACAACACAGGAAAGATGAAACTGTAATACATGCTTTCCATTATCCCCACCAGGATTGCTTCAGGTGGCCTTTGATTGTGTCCTGAGATTATGTGATCAGTGTAGTGGATATTTCTCCGGAGCCTTCCTTACCATTCCCACCTTCCCTTCCCTTGTGGCACTTCTTGTAGAGACTAGTTGCTGTATTGAAATGCATCTATGTGACAGCTTGAAAAGGCATCTTCAAGAGAAGGTGAATAGGAGTTCTTGTGAATGCTTATGGTGAAAAGTAATATACTGTACTGAGATGGATGTACACTCATATATATATGTATTCTATCAGTGCATTTACACAATTCAGTTGTGAACAGAAGCTGATTTTCTAGCTCTTGTTAATCTTGAGTCAGTTATTAGTGATTAGATTCACCAATAACTAACAACTGTGAGGAGTGATTTTAGATGCAACTTCCAGGGAAAATCTTGAAGATTAAACTGTTATTGGGAAGGCATTTGATTTTACTTGGAGTTACCCTGGGTTGATTCTTTAGATGTTTTGACCATTCTGTCAAGGATTAGGGATGGACCAGCCACTAGAGAAATGAAAGACAATCTCTATTATCTCCTCTCCCTTCCCAAAGGTGAAGAGAAAGGGAATAAGGGAGAAAGGCTTACACACTGGAAAACAAAACTAAACAGCTTTAGTGAAAGTAGTAACAATAAAATGAAATACATAAAAAACAATATCAAACCCAACCCCCCTGCTGGCAGTTATGTCACTGTCACCACTGATGCTGTGGAGCAGGCACTGGGGAGGTCCCAGACTGGACTCAGTGGCAAACAGGAACCAGATTCAGGAGCTGGATTCTGGAACTGAATTCAGGAATGAATGGCTTGGGATTAAAGGCAGAATGGACAGAGTCCTCCTTGTATGCCAGCCATTGGAGAAGAGAGCTTAATCCTTATGATCCCTCAGCTTTACACTGAATATGATGTATATGGGATAGAATAGCTTATTGGTCAGTTTAGGGTTGCCTGTCCTGACTGCTCTTCCCCAAAGGTGTGGTCTTTTGCCTTCTGCACCCAAAATGCGGTTCACAAGATTTAAAAATGACCTTGATCCGCACAGGAGCAAATATAAGCAAGAGTCTTTCTGCTCACCAATCCTTCGTAGTAAGTATGTGCAAAAATATGCCATTAACTTCAGAAAATGCATTCACTTAGAAGAGACCTGACTGAGAAGTGAAATCACTGAACAGAGTTAGTTCTCTTCTAGCTCAAACCAGGACACACTGTGAGAGTAAAGGGACTATATTTCACTCTGTGGCCTTGCCCTTCTTGAATTATCAAGTCTTTTATACCATCCAAGATAAAAATCATAACCCTTAGCAGTCCACTTTGTGTGTTTTATGAATGGTGTCTGAGAAGCAACATGTCATTTATGATTTGGAACAGGAGCTAGAGTAATTTCTGTATCAGCCATGCATATCTAATAACACATTATGTAAGTTGTAAAAACAAGAAAAATAGATCAATTAGTTATTTAATCTGAAGAATATTGGGGCTGTGACTACAGTGCAGTGAAGTTCTATGGATACTGCCCCAAGACTGGCAGAATTGCTACAAAGAGTATTTATCTTCTGAACACATGCAGTCATGCAGGTTTATGTGATGACATCACAAGGAGTTTGGTGCTGCCCTGTGCCCAGCAGCCTTGTCTCTAGCGTAAGAACCTTCATCTTGGTATTAACATTGCATGTTCTTAATGGAAATTATTTGACCTTAGTGGGGATGGCTCATAAGTTGACATTGTTAAGGTTTTTGCTGGAGTGAGTCCAACATTTGTTAGGATTGAATCCCCATAGACAAATCCTCTACGTCCAGTGGGAGCTCCGTCTACTGGAGGTGACTGAAGAAGTGTTGGTGCTTTCTGGGCATGCTTGGTCCTTCACTGCATGGCTACTATGTGCTTAAATGAAGAGTTTCTATATTTTGATTTTTTACTCATCCTGAAGGAGGTTTCTTCCTTCAAGGTCAGTTTAAATTGCTGAGGAATATGAGTTGTCTTGATTTCTGACCAAATGCAGGGTTGTAGAATTAAAAAATGACGTCTCATCTCTCTTGCCACTTACTGCCAAAATCTCCTGTAGCAAGTCAGATGCTGTGAGTCTAGAAATTTCTTCATAATGGTCATTTTGAACATCTTTTTCCTTTTTTAATACTGGAGAAATGGAAAGGAAAATAAAAGAGATAAAATTAAGATCAGTTGCTGAAGCTGAAAGAGATAGCACAATTGTAATATGTTAGAAGATTGCCTTGATTTAGAGAAAGTGCTGATTAAGATCAAATTTATCTTGAGTTTACATTTTGATTGGACCTAAACTGAGGGGAGGGGGGGTTATGTTTCAGACACAGTGCAAATGATGCATGTTAATATCCTGTGTTTATTGCCACTTGAAATTACAGTATAGCTTTGAATTGCTGCCAAATCTACAGTTAAGACTCCCTAGTAATCACTATGATTATTCCAAGTCTTCATGGTAATAGGGGAAGAAGTATGATAGGCAAGCCGCTGTACCCTAAGCCATCAGAGTCTTTTTATCCTTTTGGGCTCAGACTGTGATTCCACCCAGTAGAGGGAATGGTTGGACATGCACATAGATCAACCAGTCCTGAAAGAGCGATTAAAGAAATTGATCTAATTATATTATTTTCAGCTTTATTTGGCATGTATATTACTTCTTGGCTCACTAACTTTTCCTGAAATGAGGAGAAGCACAGCTTTTCTTTATTTTTGGAATGCTTTGGTTCATACATTGTCATGGTGTAGTATTTTCCATTTTATTAGAAATCTTTTTTGCTTTCCTCCCTGGCGATCTATAACATATCCTATTTTTACTCATTTTATTTTTAATATGGGGTAGTTTATCTACTTAAGATACTCTTTTACCTCTGCTTAACTATTGGAAGTTGCAGATTTACATCTGATCTGAATGTATACACGTGTTATTGTGGTTTATTTATCTGATGGGAGATTAAGAAGTGAGGATAAACAGCATAATATAAAGTTACAATTTACTAAAAAAATATATGAGTCCTCCAGGAGGGAGAAATGCTCTCTAAGAAGTTGTTTAAAAGAAGCTTAAGTGAAATTTGGATGTGATTAAAATCTGTTCTGGTTTTCAGATACACAATTATTCATGCAAGTAGTTTATCTTGAGTTAAACCCCGCAGCAATCACTGTTACTCAGCTCTCCAGATAGCATGTCCTGGTTGCATCCCTTCATCAGTTGCTAGCAGGAAGGTTTTGCTATTTGTTCCACTTGCAAAGTAAATAAAACTTGTTATGGAAAGCATTTCATGTGAGTACAATATTTACTCTGGAATATTTTCCTTACTAAGTAGCGTTAGCCAGCAGGCAAGTCTGAGTACCCAGTGTGATACCTGTGGGAAACAAATCTGTATGCCTGGCACATAATCAGTTTAAATTATTGAAATATAAATCAGAACACTGAATGAAATGCAAAAATATTTCGTTAAATGAATTATGAAATATATGTGAGTAAAAGTATAGTTAGGGAAATATATGCTTAGGTGTCTACAGTCTTTAGGCTATTTTTTCTGATAGATTTAACTCTGAAAGATATATAAAATTTTTGAAGGACAGCATTAGCAAATATTACAGCGTGTTTGCGTTTCATTATAGCTAGCATTTTTCTTATTACTTCAGTTTCAAGAATGATGTTCTCTGCAAACTGCTCTTGGGTCCTCATGAAACTTAGACGTGCCTATACTCAAGGCTTATTAACAGTGAAAGCGACTCCCATCATACATCCCATACATCTCATTCCTTCATTATTTTGAAGCAAATATTTTGGTGTTTTTGGAAATGTAAGACTTATTTGACCTGAAAAAGAAAGCAAGACAATAGCTGTATAGCCTAGAGACTGCCATCTTGGACAAGTGCAGTTTATGCCTTTTCTGAAGTATACGCCTTACTGATTTGTTGTCCTAGTTGTGTACATTTTTAAAAACACTAACAGGGGAGAATCAAGATAACGATATTTACAGAAAGTGTTAATTGGACTGGAAGAGTGTATCTAAATATATTAAGATTTCTATATGGAATTATTTCCATACTGCTTCTAGTGATACAGCATGGAAGGACTTGTACACACTGCAAGCTAAGCGTAGGGCTCAGGACCAGCCTTGTGCATCCATTGAAATGTGAGGGTGTGCCTGGACACAAGCTTCATCCAGAGCTGTGCAGCTCAGGTTGCAGCCTTGCTTGTGAAGTTTTCTTTAGCACAGGACTGGGTCCTTCTTTCTCGGATTTGATCAGGAACCAATAGGCATGAGAACTATAGAGCTTGCTCAGCATGCATATAGTGGGAATTCATGTATTTCCAAGAAAGACTACATATTTTGGGCCTGAGTTGCAGACAGTAGTGCGGCAAGGGAAGTACAAATCTCTGTGCTGGGTATAAATGCTTCCTCACTCCACCTTGGGAAGCAAGCAAAGGGAGAGGGCAGCACATGACCCACAATCTGCTGTGTCCTCTGCAGAACACCTGCTTAACTCGTGTGTTAAAGAATCTTTGAATGCGATATCTAGGCTACCAGCAGCACGATTGTAGTGTATATGATAATAACTTAAACTGATGTTTGAAGAGCTTACCAAGAGACAGGAGGCCTTTGGATACAGTAGGAATTTACTGTGAGTGTGGCAGAGCACTGGAGCAGGCTGCCCAGAGAGGTTGTAGAGTCTCATTCCCTGGAGATACTCAAACCCTGCCTGGATGCAACCCTGTGCAGCCTACTTTGGCAGAGGCTTTGGACTAGATGATCTCCAGAGGTCCCTTTTAACCCCTACCGTTCTGTGACTCTGTGAATAAGAGATGGTATTTGTGAAGGTGTCCCTTACAGAGGCTTTCCAATAAAAATGACAATTTCCTACACTTGGGTAAAGTGTATAACTTTAGAAATACAAGATCATAGTGAGGTTATGGGCTATTATCTTGCTTTTCTTACTCACCTAGTCACATAGCTAATAGAAGTAGAATTGGCTTAGTATGTGCTTTAGTGTGGGGTGTCATCAGTGGACCATGGACCCTGAAGTATGTGCAATTCTCTCTCTTTCAGGAACGTACTTCAGTACATGCCCCATTTTAGGCATATGAAAGCTCTGCAGAAATTAGTGCAGTTGTGTATGTGCTTCACGTACAAGTGCACATGCTTAAGTAACCTGTCAAATTAGAGCATCTACAAATGTACTATTTATAGTTTTTCCCCCAAGACCAGTTGCAGTAAAAGCTCAGTCCAGCTGTCATAACTGTGTAATTCATTAGAAATTTCAAATTTTTAACTTCAGCTTTACTCTAAAAAAGTGACTACATAAAATCTGTACTACTCCATTGAATATATTTCCTTCTCTGTATTCACATTATTGTAATTCTGTTTCCATAGCTTGTTGCCATTTATCTCTGTAAGCAATTTATAGTCACTGTATCACAGTGATCAGTATTCTGTGGTGTCTTCTGCATCATTTGCTGAATATTCTAAATACATTTTGAATTAAGAATATTTTTTTTGTTGTTTTTTAAATGTGAGCCAAATAGAGCCCAGCTGGGCTTTAAAAAAAAACATGGTTTGTTCGTAGGCTGTCAGTTGGTAAAGGCACATTTTTGAATGCAAAATGGGCATGTTTGATCTGGAAAGACAATAAAAACCCTTGAAAAATGGAGCCTCACATTGACATTTTTAGAACCACACTATAACATGCTGGTCAACTGCGAAAGGTTAAGAAGTTGAAAATGGTGAAATTCTGATTAAAACATGCGGGGCGAATTTCTTTGTTACTAAAAGCCTGACATGAAGTTCACACAAGGAGACAGCTAAAGCTATTGCTATGTTTGAGTTGAGGTATTATTTGGACCTGACAAGGAAATGCAAATATTTGATTGGTATGTTTTTCTGTGTTCAAGTGAATTGCCGTTTTATCCAAAATGTGTCAGTAGGAGAAGAATGGTGAAGCAATGGAGAGATGTTATAAACTAGTTCTTTCTCCTGGGTTATTGTTCTGATATAACCACACCAGTGATTATTTTTGCCTTTAGTATTTATAAAGGCAGCCTCACTAGATAAAGTTATGTATTTATGTGGGTATGTTAAAAAACGAGTCATCACTAGTATTAATTCTTTTTTTGTTAGTCTGGAGATTTTCTCATGTGGCCTCATGAACCTTGCACAAGGTCCAAAATCTAAGGCAGTAATTTTGAGCTGAGGTGAAGTGTGATCAATTTGGTGTGATTCACAAGAGGAGTTACAGAGTTTAATGATCACAGATTTGGTAAGGAAAGACTAATAGGATCATGTAGTCCTTTTCTCTTAGATGCTTTGGAGTTTCTGGTGCACAGATTTTTGATAGGTAAGCTATGTACAAAATCTGACATTTACACCATAAAAAGAAGGCTGTGTTGTCTGTTACAGAGAAAACAGTTTTTTTGAATATGTGTTGTTGGTTTTGTCTTTTAGATAATTCTTGTAAGTTCTTCCCATAATGACCGTGACCAAAGCCTTTTCATAAGCACGGATGAAGGAGCCACTTTCCAGAAGCAGCCCATTACTTTCTTTGTGGAAACTCTCCTTTTTCACCCAAAAGAAGAAGATAAAGTACTTGCGTACACTAAGGAAGGCAAGGTAAAGCTTCAAGATACTGCATTTGTTTGAAATTTAGGAATTAGTTACCTAAGGAAAACTAAAACAACTGATTTCCTGACTAGTGTTGACTTTTATGAAATACCAGTTGCCCAGAAAGGAATAGTATTCTGGTTTTGGGGTTCGTTTAAATATTTATTGCCTTGGTATGTAAATATTTTTTTTTTTAATGGTAATTTCAATCCTGGCACTTTCAGTTGTTGTGTTTACTGATAATATTTATCTGCCTGCGTAATATAGTTAGATAGTACTTCTGAAATGTGCTCCTCCCTAGAAAGTGGCCATAAGCAATTGCTCTGTAATTTATAGTGTAGTAGAAGGTTAATGAAGCTGAAATAGTGCCTCCAAAGGCCATTCATGGGATGTAAAAAAAAGTAATATAAAACAAATGGCACAGTTGTACAGCAGAAGAGGACCTGAGGAATTGGTGAATCTGTAGGAATGTAGAATAATTCTCTCTCTTATGATGAATTTATATCACTTTCAGATTCAGGAGTTGTATCATATTTGTAAATTTTGACCATCTTTCAGATTTCTTCTGGTTAAATTACAGTCATTTTTCTGGATGGTTTAGGCTAAGCACTGATGAGTGTGCATACAGTCTGTAAGTGTGTAGTTCACCTCTTCCTCACGGTGCCAAAACTGCATCTGTAGTCAGTGTGATTCCAGTCCTGGTTAGCGGTCTTGACTTTCCTCCATCATTACTCCTGTTTTAAACTGAAATTTGTAAACCCTAGTACATATTAATCCCTGTCAAACTATACAGAAGGTGTATCTTTAGGTAGTGAGATGTGTCAGATAAAGTTGCTCATGCTGCAGACAAATACTGCACTGATTTCAGTGATGTTATCTCAAATCATCCTTTGGGATATTTTCTGGGATATCTAACTTAATAGCTGATCACAAATCATGTTTACAGGCATTTTCAATAAGGATAGAACGAGAATAAAAAAACATAGTAAACCAAAGTCAGTCACAAATTACATTAAATATTTTACATAGCAGCTTCAATTTGAAATTCTAATGTAATTACAAATATGTCGAATGCATGTTATGTAAAGAAAATACTTCAGGGAAGTCTGAAGTACTGAAAAGTCCAAGTTACAATAATCTCTTTTTTTTTTTACGGTTTGACTTTTGTTTCTGATCATAGACACAATTCCTGGATTCTGTATAGTTACAGAATTACAGAATGACAGGACCTTTAAGTAGAAGAGTCCAAAGAAGTGTATTGAAAAAGTTAACTAGCCCACAAGTGGGTAGAAGTACTTGCTAGGAAAGAGAAGGAGGCAGAAGCACAACGTAAAGCATTTGCTTTGTGCTTTGATGAATTATCCATCATGGGGATATTTTCATTTTATACTTGGATAATCTTCCAAAAGGACTGACGTTATTATTTGCCATACTTAAAATGTCACTGGACAAAAAATCTTACAAAATATTCAGTGAAGAATAGCTTTGCAGGAGTAGCAGGAAGGGTTAGGTAATCTGATGGACAATTCTCAGGCTTTCAATATGACACTAAAAGGAGCTAAACATAAATACTTACCTGACAAGTTTATGTAAGATGTGTAGGAATGATGAATGCCTTTGACTATAACTGGGTCAGTAACCTACATTTTGTATATGATCTGATGTATTTGGACTAGACGGAAAGGAGGAAGAAGTGATGCTGGCAAAAGAGGAGTTGAAAATCAAAATTGCAATTTGACATAAGAAAAGGTCATTGTACTAAAATCATTAGTCTTGAGAGACAGCAGTGATCTGAAGCTGGCCCAGGGAGATGGCATCCTTTAGACTTTTGAGTTAAGTAGCTTCACCTCCACTGAAAGGAAGTAGTATCAGGATGTAACACAATCTGAAACTTGGGAGAAGCCATTACCTCCTGTTACTCAAATGATTTCTTACAATGGCAGTTTTGAGAATACAAGGAATACAGGATCATGTCCTTCATAAACAGCCAACAGCAAGTCCTCTCTCTGCTGGAGCATCATGGCCTTTCTCACAGCTTCTGATTTGATTTAGGGCTTATATAATATTGCAAAGTAGGCATTGTTCTTTCATTCAGAACCCTAGATTTTGTTTAAATAAAGCTCTAGCCTTTAGCTGACACTATAAACAAATGCACATCCAGCCAGTGTGGTTACATTAATCCATTTATTATCTCAGATCTATACTCTTTTTTCCTGGCTACCTCAGTTATAGAATAATAAGGAATAACAATCAGCTATTCACTGAGTCTATACAAATGCATCTAGATCTTAAAAAACTCAGCAGGGATGCAGTAGATTTTCATTGTTCATCTGGAAGCTGAAAGGTTGAAAAAAATGGCAAAACTGAGAAAAGCATTTTCAATTTAATTAAAAGGTGATTCCACACATTTATAACATGGATAGTAATAAACAGAATTTTAAGATCTGTTAGATAAAGCTAGAGATTTTAGCTGTCCACTAATATAACTGCTTTCACCTCATGTCTAATCTCATTTAGTAGTTTTATCATATGTACCTGTCAAAAAAAAAACAAACCCAAAGGAACCCCAACAAAGCAAAAAAACAAACCACCCACATACGGGTCTTTTTTTTAATGAAAGGAAGTTTAATATGTGCATAAGTTGCACATTATTTTTTATTTGTGTCAAATACTGCATCAGTTAAAAATTCCGCAGTTTGAATCCCCAGGCCTTCCCCTTACACTAAGCCCAACTGTTCATTCGCAAGTTCCCAGACTTCAGTCTTAAATGTGTGTGTGGGGAGGTAGTTTTTTTGGTGGTGGGGTTCTGGATTTTGTCTTTTTTTGCCTATTCTGTACAAGCATCACTGCTCTAATGAAGGGGATCTTCTCTTATCCTCTTCTGAAATTAATTCATGGCAAAACTATATCCCTTTGTTCAGGTGCCAGCATTGTCCCTTATCCTAAATAGCAATTTTCCCTCTTGCCAGGAACTCTGAATTCTTGGCTGTCTTTGCATTTTGGACACCAGGGTTAGGGCAGTGCATGGATTGATCATCTTTTCCAGATTTATAATGATCTGCTGAGGCAGGTAACTAGTTGAGCAGTGTCTATTCTTTTAGAAAGATGATCAAACCAATGTTTATATTTTCTGTAATGCTTGTGGTGACAAATCTTTGAAGAAGTAAGAAGCTTAGGTTTTCTGTCCTGCTCAGTCTACCCATTCAAAGCCACATCCCCCCTCTCAGGAGATTGCTTTAAGCTATGTGATATAAAATACACTAGTTGCAGCAAACCATAGCACATGTAATAGAACTGAGACCAGAAAGCTACCAGGCAAATCAGAAGCCTGGCTCTGCAGCCCCATCATTAACACATTTAGCTCTGATAATGAAGACTTTTTTGATCCCTGATCATTTCTTATCTGTACATTGACTGCGTGAATTTTAAAGTAAGCAATCTGAGTCCTGACTGTAGTTTCTTACCCAAACTGTGGTCTACCTGCTTTGAGTGTGCAGTGGAACAAAGCCGAGTCATTGTGAAGTGCAGAGTAATTAAGGAATACTGTTTTATTTCTAATTCAAATTTTAGTAAATTTTCCCATAAAGTTTATGCTGAGGTAAGTTACCTTAGCCTTTATCTTTACAGATTATTATTCTGTTTTCTGTAGTAAAATGTAATACATGATCAGGCATGTGTATGATGTGTTTATTTGTTATTGAACCTGCAATTTTAAAACAAAAACATTCTTTTCTAATCCTAATAAGATACTTTCCCCCAGAACAATCAGCAACTGAACTGGTGACTTATTCCCACATCAGAAAGAAGAGTTTTTCTTGCCTTTTTTTCCCCTATTAAAAATATTAAGATAAAATTCATCATATGTAAATTGGATCAAATAAGAAATGCATGCAGACAGCAAGAGCCTTTAAATCTTTCTTTGTAGAAGTCTGATAGATATTTTTATTTTGACTAGAGGAAACACATTATGAAGGCAAATGCTGAAGGAGGGAGACTTTTGAATAGATATTTTAAATCCCACTTTATTCTGGGGGAAAACAACTTTCATCTCCACTCTTGATATCTATCCATATCATTAGCATTTATTTTTTTACCAGGGATGAATTTTTCAGAGGGAAGGTGGAGCTGGAGTCCTTCTCCTCCATACCATCCTCTGCTTCTCTGCTGAGTGACCATTTTTCACAGGTCACAAAATGGTCTCCATGAAGCAAGCCCTGAAGTGCATCTCTCCTCATTAAATCTCTTAAGCATTTCTGTAATATCTTTCTGTACTGTCTTAAAGAGTTTTAAATCCATTGACTTTCTGGTTTAAGTATTTTTGTTGGGATTAAGACTTGAAGCATACATTTTTGTGCTTTTTTGGTCAGTAAACAGGAAGAAGGAGAAGTGTCCTTTTACCATGCTTCTTCTGAGGGTAGAAAAGAATCTGACCCAAAATGAACTGTGATTTTTTTTTTCCTGGTAAACAATAAGACATTGTCACTGAGAGTTGTTTGTTATAGATTGTATTTTAAAAGATTTTCTCTATGAAAGTTTATTACTCTGAAAACCTTTGTAGACAGATCCTGGTAATTTGGGGTGGGTTATTTTGGTTTTGGTTTGTTTGTTTTTTTTTTAACTTGGTGTGCAGTCTGTCATTTAATCATCGCATAGGATGTATCTTTGAAGACGTACATCAGCAGTTTCCTCTTATCTAATTTTTTTGAAATTTTTTTTTTTTTTCATTTGTAGGTTTATGTATCCATTGACTTGGGGAAAAAATGGATTCTTCTGCAGGAACGAGTTTCTAAAGATCATATTTTTTGGTAAGAAATCTCTTATTTTCCAATAAATTAGTACAAGCCTTGGCATCTTTTGCAGGTTGTTTGCTGCATCCATGAGTATGTAAATTCATACTCATCTCAGTTGTCATAACAAGTGTCAGAACATGTAAGGGTTATAGATCTGGATCTATGGAGCCCAAGGTTTAAAGACAGCCATAATGTGCTTTGAAATTGATCTTTGTTTTACTGGGGAAATTGATCTTTACAAAGGAGAGCAGTCTTTTTTCAGAAAAAAAATCTATAGCCCTTTTTTTAGAGATTGAATCAGATCTATTAACTGGAGTCTTATATGACCTTACAGTCTTAAGGAAACTGGTGAAAAATATGACTTTATTGAATATGCATGTATCAAATTAATTAATTTCCAGCTCAAATATTTTGAAGTCTCTCAAAATGTTTAAGAAATTATTTAAGCAGGTTGACAAAATGTTTGAAGAATAAGTCAATGCCTGGTTTTATACAAATGAAATTAATTTAAAAGTTTTGTGTTTTACACCAAAATTGACCTTTTGACAGTGTTTTACTTAATTTTATATATAAAAATAGTCAATCTCCACATTCACCATTTATCTGATTCTTACTAAAAAAGCCACAGAACTCCCCCTTTTACATTTTACTTCAGTGTGTGAGTATGGACTGTGCATAACTGTATCATTACCAATAATTGATATTTTTTATTACAGGATTAGTCATGATATGCTAGGTCCTTCCATACCCTAAATGGCTTTTAATTTTAGTTCTAGAAGGACTCTTATCCATGTCAGTTGCTTTGAGTATGATTATCCATATGTCTATGGAGCCATCTCAGGCTTTCAGCAGTATTCCGTGGTTCTAGTAGCATTGCCAGTGTTGAAATGTATACACCTGATCTTGGTTGCAAGATTTGCATGTGTTTTGCATTCATGCTATGATCCTTCTTGCTCTTCAGGTAGTTTCTTTTCTCTTGGGTTGAAAAAGGCACTCATCCTGGCTACACTTGAGGCAAAACAAAACAAACCCCCAACCTGCCTAAGCTTCTGGCTTAGAGATTACAAAACATGCAGAGCTCTTAAGGTACCTACAGATATTCTGGCCACTGGCCCAGAATGTAACCTAGCAAGTCCAAAGATGTGCTGGCATGGGTGCTGCTGCAGAAACTGGGCAGGGGAGAGGTTATGACCCAGGACAAGGGCACGCGGCAGGTTAAACCCTGTTTGAGAGAGCTGGGAACGTAGGACCTAACCCACCCTGCTCCTCTTTTGGTGTAATTATCCCTGGATATATCAAGGGAGCTTTTTACATTTCCAAGTGTCTCTTTTTCAATTTTAGACCTACTTACTGTCCATACTTTTAGAAAACCTGCCTGCAGCCAGTCTGTAGTAAAACCCATTTGATTTATTCCAGTTTGTCTTCACCTTTTTTGCTTAAAGGACTTGGGGAACTACAGTCCATCAGTCTCATGTCCTCATGGAAACTATGCTAATGCAAATATGGAAAATAAGGAGGTGATTTGTGGCAGCCAACACGGCTTCATAAGGGAAAATTGTACCTCACGAATTTGGTGGCTTCCTACAATGGGTTACAGCATTGGCAGATGAGGGAAGAGCAACTGACCTAAACTCTCTGGAGTTGTGCAAAGCATTTGACACTGTTCAAAATGACATTTTTGTCTCTAAATTGAAGCAAAATGGATTTGACAGATGAAGCATTTGGTGGGTAAGGAACTGATTGGATGGTGTCACTTAAAGAGTTACGGTCAATGGCTTGATGTCCAAGTGGAGACCACTGATGAGAGATGTTCCTCAGAGATTCAGTATTGGGACTGGTACTGTTTAATGTCTTTGTCAGTGATGTGGGCAGAGGGATTGAGTGCACCCTCAGCAAGTTTGTGGACAACACCAAGCTGTGTGGTGTGGTCAACAGGCTGGAGAGAAGGAATGCCATCCAGGCAAACTTGACAGGTTTGAGAGCTGGGCCTGTGTGAACCTCATGAGGTTCAGCAAGGCCAAGTGCAAGGTCCTGCATGTGGGTTGGTGCAGAGTTGATAGGAATAACTTCTGTGCAGTATTTCAGAGTCATGATTGTTGATAAATGTCACTTCCTTCTCAGATAAGAATGATCAGTTCTAAGAGTCTCCTCATTTATAACTGTTAGACATCTTTTATCATTTTCTGTTTTCCCCTTTTCTGTATTTATACCACTCTGATTCCTATGAAGAACTCAACCAGCAACAGTAAGACTTTGGGAACAGACTTTTAGTGTCTCATCAGTACCAAATGATCCTTCCCTTAAAATTCTGTAGAAATAAAGATATGTTTTTCTGCTAATATCATGTGGGCCATTGCATTACATAAAGAATCTACTGCAAGTGGAGGCTTGGACATGATGGCCTTCCAGTAGGAGTTTGTCATTGTATGAAAATTTGCACTACTTGATGGCCTTCATCACTTGAGTTTTCTGAGTGCTAGATAGAAACAAGAAATTGTGTTCTTTTCAACAGATGTAAGAATATGGGCTTTGTCATACCTTGACTATTATGACACTAAGTCCACTGTTGTTTTCTTGGCAATATAAAACATATGATGTGTTAAAGATAGGTGAAGTGAATTCAAACTAATTGCACATCTGACTATAAATGAGGCCATGTGTCTTGCTGATACTGTGTGGTTGTGCCAAGCACATTTCACTGAGCAGACCTTTAGCAGATGTTTCTTATTTGAATGGAGTTGAGCTTTGCCACTGAGGTGGATAATATAGCCTAAGGATTTTATTTCAGCCTGGTAACTACAAAGGTAGTTACTATACACATACGAACTATAATGTCAGTCATAAGCAGCAGCCAGATCTTTGTGTGTTTCCTGAAGACACTTTTTTTTTTTTTAACTCAATGAAAATCTAAATGTAGTTAATTTAATAGAATGTATTATATATTTATATTAAGGGAACATCAGTAAGAACTGAGTATTTTAAATTATTTATGTTCAGTTTTTATACTGCAGGTTTACAAGCAACATATTAAAATAATCTGCTAGTCTTTATTTGCTTCTGAAGTGTCCTTGACCATTTCTTAAAGATCTTTGCAGATCTAATATATGGAATTTGGTCTTTCATGCTAATGAATAGTTATGTTAGAGTCTAAAAGGAGAGTTTATGGTATCAGTGGAAAGTGTACCATTTCCATTTCAGGAGCACAGAATATTTTCTTCCCATCTGTGATATAGTGTGGCGCATTCTTACCCCCTCCCAACAGTGTTCCAAATTTGTTTCACTTATTGTTTTGGGAAGGAAAGTTTAGTAATCCTTCATAGCAGTTTGTCTTCTCTTAGCATCTTAGAAGGCAAAGCAGGCTTCCTAGAGTGGTGGTTGATGCCCCAAGCTCATCAGTGGTTTAGAGGCATTTGAACAGTGCCCTTAACATGCTTTAACTTTTGGTTGACTCTGTAAGGGTCAAGCAGTTGGACTAGATGGTCATTGTAGGTCCCTTCCAACTGAAAACATTCTTTTCTGTTCTAAAATAAAAATAGCTGTAAGGCTGCATATAGAGGTAAAGATGGCTGCAAAACAGATGCACTCCAGAAAGTTGTTTATTTTTATTTGATTGCTTTCTTATTCAAATTGAAATGAAAAAAATCAAAATGTAAGGAAAAAAAAAAATCAGAAAACATAGAAATATGGAAAACAAAAGCTCTGACATTGTTCATTAAAAAGCTTTTTATAACTTTTCAAAGCAAAATAATGAAATGAAGATTTGAAATTAACATAAATAAATAAGTCGTGCTGTCATTAAAACAGAAAAAGACATTTTGTATCAACATTTAGAAAATAATTCTTTTATTTCTGTATAAATACTAGCGAGGAAGATTTAAACCCCTCTTCTTTTTTTTTTAATCTAAATAGTTTTAATTTTGAGCAAATTCTTGTGCTTTAAAATTAAGAAACCGTGATTGTGATGACCAGTTTTACTCTTGTCTATAAACTGCAGCTGGCCATGGAGTATTGCCCCAATGTGATGGTTTCTGTTCAAGGGATGTGGTAGTCCCCATCCTTTATAAGTACCTTTTCCACTTCTTGGTGTATTCTTAGGAGGGAATGCAAAGACATGTGACCTGTGCCAGCCAGACATCAAACACCCATATGGTATGTAATTGGTTTTATATATCAAGTCCATTTTTAAAAAAGAATGGTGTATTATGTGGTAATCCTTGAGAAGAAAGACTAGTGCAGTTTGGGATGCCTCTGTCTCTGCTGCCTTTCTTCTCAGTCCCCAAGGCTTAGGCACCAGTTACCAGTTAAGTTCCTTTTGATTTCTCAAAATAGACCTTGGTAACGTAATGTAAGCGAAGAATAGATTGTGAATCAGTTGTCTACACCATCACAAATATACCCCAGGACAGTAAGTCATGAATCAGTAATTACCAGAGAATTAGGCCCAACACATTTTCTTTATGACTCTGTCTAGAGCCTTAGAAATGCTTTATCCGTGACTCACTAGGATCCTATGCTATGAGTATCTGTTACTTTTATTTTTAGATGTAGGTTCTCCATTTTCATGAGAGGTGAGAACATAAAGAATGACAAGTTTATTTGGGTAGAGCAGTTGTTCTCGTGGGACCGAAGTTCTGCTCTCATCATGAAATTCCATACGAGTAATCAATCACAGTCATACCCATTAATGTCAAGTGTAGTGGGTTTCTGGCTATTCAAATGTCAGGTGAAAGAGAGGATTTCAGCGATGTTATGCCCTGAAGGGGAGAAAAATGTAAAGAGGATTTCATTGAGCCCTTAACATTGAATTTTGTGTGAAAGACTCTTGTGTGGGAAGCCAAGAATCTGTGTGGGCAGTCATTCTTACATTTGACTTAATGGCTTGGAATGGTATTTGTTTCTATTTCTATCTGTGCGGTGATGTCTATGACTGTATTTGGTTTATGTGGCAAGGTTTGATAGCAGCAGCATTAAGGGCTTCTCTAAGGAGAGACCAGGAGCTGCCCCCATGTTGGACAGAACCGGTTCCAGCCGGCTCCAAGCAGACTCACCACTGGCCAAAGCCAACCCCATGAACAACACTGGTAGCACCTCTGTGATAACACTTTTAAGAAAGCATAAGAAAAGCTGTGCAACAGCATCTGGGAGAGAAGAATGAGAAAATGTGAGAGAAACACCCTTTAACTCTATTACAGAAGATTTTCCTCATGTTCTGGTGGAACTTCCTGTGTTCCAGTTGGTGTCCGTTGCTTGTTCTGTTGCTGAAAAGTCTGGCCCAATCCTCTTGACCTCTGCTCTTTGATAAGATCCTCTCTCTGTCTTATCCAGGCTAAACAGCCCCAGGTCTCTCAGGCTTTCCTCATGACAGGAAATAATCCCATAATCCATCTTTACAGCCTTTGGGTTGGACTCTCTCTAGAAGTTCCTTGACTCTATTGAGCTGGGGAGCCTAGAACTGGACATAGTACTCCAGATGTGGCATTGCTAGGACAGAGTAGAAGAGGAAGAGAACTTCCCTCAACCTGCTTGGTCACACTCTTCTTAATGCACCCCAGGAGACCATTGGCCACAAGGGCTGCTCATGGTTGTCTTCTTGTCCACCTGGACTCCCAGGTCCTTGTTTTCCTCCACATGTTTAGAGATGACATCTAGAATGAGCTGTTCCATCACTTTCCAGGGGTGAAAGTAGGGCTGACTGGCCTGTAGTTTCCTGGGTTCTCCTTCTTTCCCTGTTTGAAGACTGGAGTGATGCTGGTTTCCTTCAGTCCTCATGCACCTCTCATGTTGTCCATGACCTTTCAAAGAAAATGTGCAGGATCTTTCAATGTCAGTGAAGAAGGAGGAGGTGCTTCAGCTGCCAGAGCAGAGATTCCCCTGCAGCCCGTGCTGAAAACTATGGTGAGGCGGGTTGTCCAACTCTAGCCTGTCGAGGTCACCACACTGGAGCACGTGGATATGCCTGAAGGAGGCTGTGATCCAATAGAAAGCCCATGCAGGAGCAGGGTCCTGGCAGGACTGTGGCCCCATGGAGAGGAGCCTGTGCTAGTGCAGATTTTCAATCAGAACCTGTGGCTCTGTGGGGGCTCATGCTGGAGCAGTTCATGAAGAACCGCCCGTTGTAGGAAAGACCCACATTGGAGAATTTTATGAAGGACTATCTCCCATGTGAGAACCCGTGCTGGAGCAGCGAAGAGTGTGAGGAGGAAGGAGTGGCAGAGACAACGTGCAATGAACTGACCGCAATCCCCATTGCCCATCCTCCTGTGCTGCTGTGGGGGAAGAGATAGAGAAAACTGGGAGAGAAGCTGAGCCTGGGAAGAAGGGAGGGGTAGGATGACAGTGGGTTTTTAGTTTGGGATTTGTTTGGTTTGGTTTGTTTTTTAAAAATATTCTTGTTAAAGAACTCTTAAGCATAGGGAGCAAATAAGTAGCAGCAGACACTGGCTCTGTGGGGTGTTGACTGAATCATTGAAGTTGTGTCTTTCAAAGCAGATGCGAAGGCAGCAAGACCTGAATCACAAATAAACCATAATCAAACGTTTTTAACTTGTATGAATCAAATCCTAGTTTTGTCTCCCTGAGTAATCAGGTTGCCAAGACTCAGTACCATTTTAAGCTACTCCATGAAAACATTTGCATGCTTTTGATTTACTTTCTAAGCAATGCAATGCCCTTAAGCCAATTACTAGAAGTGACTCAGTGTAAACTGGGAACTTGCACCTTTTGGGTAAAGTTTTGGATAAGAAGTGTTTCCTGCTTGAAGTCAAGCATGAATCATAATTGTCATAAAAAGGACTGATGCTTATAGTTCACATTTTGAGATGCATAGTGTTTCACGGCAGTGGTAATTTTTGGTAACATAAATAAAAAATCTCAGGTGGATGTTAAGTTTTTTCCAGTACTGCATGCAACTAGAGTAAGAAAATGCTGGGGCAGTTTGTGAAGAATAGAGGTAGCTGAATAAAAGAGAAACTACTATTAAAGTAATGCCAAAGGTTTCCTAATTGGAATTCTAATTTAATGGAAAATTCTAAATTTTTAGAGTTCTAGCATGGTTATTTAAAAGTATAAAATACCTAATGGTTGTATTATGGAATATTCATTTCTACACAGACCAAGGCAGGCGCAGAATTCTTGTTGGTCTCCTCCATTGCACCATTTTCTTGCTGATGTAATGCTGTTAAGATCAGTGGAATTACCTGGCAGAGCACTAATGCAGAGATGTGAAGAGTTAGGTTGTAAACCAGATAATCTTTCTGGAGAACTTCCCTAAAGTGTCTAGAAAACCATAGGCATAAGAAAGGGCTTTAGTGTCCCTCAGGAGACCAAATTCAGGCCTGAATGGAAACAAAGGTGCCTTGACTTCCCTCTGCTTCTCATCATATTTTATTAGATGCAGCTTTATAACATAACAAAAGTTAGACATTGGCAAAGGCAGCACTAGGGCTGGGGCAGTTTCACCACTGCACCACCAAAAGGGGCTCTCCTGATGTTTTTCTTCCACAGGATTGGTGCTCAATTGCTGGCATGATCCGGTGCTTTAAGAAGCAGAAAACTGATCCCTCCAAAAAGTTCTAAAATTACATTCTGCATGACTAATTTTCCAAAAAGGCCAAACACAGTGTCAGACAAGCACAACAGAGATGATATGAACTTACGTTCACAGGAAAGGTGGGAAGCATATTGAGGCTGCCTATGTTTACACAATCCCTACAATCAAGTTAGGCTATTTTAATTCTTAAGTGTTGTAACCACACTGTTACATGATCTGAAGTGCTGGTGTGTTGCATATGCTTTATCCACCATGGTATACTTGGTCAAGAGATATTTCTTCTCATAGAGGAAGACTTGTCAGACCTAAAATTAAAGTTAGTCTGACTTTCATTGGAAATTTTAGCAGTTGAATGTAAAATGCTCAAACAACCCAACCCAGAAAACCCTGCATTCAGTGACAAGTCCTATTTTACCCATGTAAAAAATAAATAAACAAAGAAATGGTCCTAGATTGCTGAGATATGGACATTCTTATTGCAAACAACTATGAAAAGTAAAGTGGGGGAATCCTAACCAGATCAAACCCCCTGCTGAAACTGAGGAAAACAGCTCCTGAGAAAGTGCTTATTCTATTTGGGAAAAAAAAAATATCAGTTGAAATGTCTGCTTGAAAGGAAGAAGCTGTTGGATCAGGGTCCATTCCAGCTATGCTTTATAAGACAGAAGTGGTCCTACCCTAAAGCCAGCTGAGAAACAGTAAACTGTGCTTGTGAATGGATGTGTGGACACAATCCTCACACTGTACAATGCATTTACCTTACAGTAGTAGTAAGTTTATAAATGAAAATGAAAAATAAAATTGTCTTGCATTTTCCCCTCTATATAAAAAAAACATACAATTGAGCCTTCCATTTAAGTGGATCATTTTCTGTATGTGTTCCTGTATGTACATTGTTCACCATTTTAGAGAGACCTGCATCGTACAGGCAGAGCAACCTAGCCTAGAGTGTGTTTAGTGCATCTAGTTTAATATGATTTTTCCTTTGGTTCATGATTTAAACACAAGTGAAATAACAGTATTGTTTTTTAAAATACTGTTGGCAGAGGAGTCCAATGAAATGAGTAGATTAGCTTATTCTTCAGGGATTAAATTCTCTCTCTTCAGGTTTCAAATTCTCTGCCTTAGTTCTACTCTGTCCTGAAGATTTTCTTAGCAGCCACAATAGATGGGGTCTTTTTTTTTAATAAAAGAGGAAAGGACTATTCCTAAGCGTTTGTAAAGCTGGGTAAAAGGATTGCAGAGCTCAGAAACTCTGTTCCATAGCTGACATTCAGAAGCAGACTTTTAGGGTGTAATATCTTCAGTGACTGAACAGAGTCTCTGCTGTTATAGCTCATCTGTATGATTAAAGTAATGAAAAACACAAAACATTTTTAAGTATTCTGCTTTCTTAATTTGTGCCTTTCAGAATGACTAATCTCTGCATCTCACCTGTTAGACTTGTGGAGATCTACAGGTATAGTTTAATGAATTTCTTCTGGCAGCCTTGTGGCTTACATCTTTATTGGGTCACCTTTAAATTAGACAATTCCCAATGGTAGGACCTGACAAGATCAATGGCACAGCTGAAGTGGTGAAGGAGAGGCAAGACTCTTCTCATTGGTAGAGCAATGGGAAGCAATGCTTGTCAAATTGTAGCATGGAGCTGTTGTCCTAAACCACCTTCATAGTCAATGGACATCTGGTTTAGGAATGGAGGACTTACCTTTTGGAAGTAACTGTTCTCATAGATAATAGAGTAGTTTTAAAATGAGAGGTAGGGAACATGTCTGAACTGCCGGGGGAAAGGGGTTTTACTTTTTTCCTGGCTGGGTTAAAAAAACCCAACCAAACAAACCTTCCTTGTGATTTATTCACATCTACTCAAAAGTCTAAAGAGAAAAGTAGTCTGGATTAGAAACTTTTCCGTGGCCATACAGTGTTCATTAAAACAGATCAGTTACAAACTCTTGTACTGAAAGATTACACAGGAAACAAGATTAGA